>NC_045610.1:5572500-5808266 GCF_009762305.2 Zalophus californianus | reverse complement strand
TCCTCCTGACTTTGGCTTGTCCTCAGACCAGGGCGGACGCAAGTCAGGGCCCTTTAAGCTTCTCACTGTGACCTGGCCCCTCCTCAGCTTGTCCCAGCTCGCCCCCACATCTCAGGTGTGCTCTGGGCTTAGTTCCCATCCCCTCCGGCCCCGCCCCTCTCCGCCCCGTCCTCCCCTCCCCCTCCCCAGCGGCTGCCCGCGCAGGGCTTCCGGGCCACCTGCCCACCCTCACCTCGGAGAACAGCGCGGCCAGGTGCTCCAGAGGGGCGGCGGGCACGTCCCCGCACAGCACGGCGCCGCGGAGGCTGCGGGCCCCTGGCGGCTCGGGCCCGGTGCGCAGGAAGAAAAGCCCCTTGGCGCGAGGCGAGCCGGCCTCGGGCCCCGCGTCCAGCCCGGGTCGCACCGCCAGGCCCCCGGGCCCGGGCCGCACCACCAGCAGCGGGCTCGGGCCCCCCGCAGCATCACTGCCCAGGAAGGCGTGCAGCAGCCGCTCCGCCTCGGCCGTGCCGGCGCAGCGCTCCCAGGCGCCGACGGCCGGCCGCAGGCTCCGGGCCACGTAGGCCCCCAGGAGTCGCAGGCGCGGGTCGGCGGCGCGGGGCTCCGGGTCGGCGTCCTCCGCGCCCGGCATTGCGCGCTGCCGCCCGCCGCAGCCGTTTCCCTGGCGACGCGGACGCGGCCGGGACTCCCGCCTCCGCTCCCCTCCCATTGGGCACGAGTCTCCTGGCCCCGCCCCTCCCAGCCCCGCAAGGTAGGAGAGGGACGCCGAGGGCAAGGGGCGGGGTCGTGTCGCTGTTGCTAGGAAACCGGCCGCAGCTCCTATATAATGCCAGGTCTCTGGGATTGCGGGTGCTTCACGGGTGATGGTCCAGTGCAATGGTTTATTGACGGGCTGCGTGGAGCGGAGGGCAAGGAGAGAAATGCTGTGAAGGGTTCTGCTGGCTAAGGTCAGATTAAATTCTTTTTTTTTTTCTAAGATTTTATTTATTTATTTGACAGAGAGAGACTGCGAGAGAGGGAACACAAGCAGGGGGAGTGGGAGAGGGAGAAGCAGGCTTCCCGCGGAGCAGGAACCCCGATGGGGGACTCGATCCCAGGACCCTGGGATCATGACCTGAGCCGAAGGCAGACACTTAACCGACTGAACCACCCAGGCGACCCCCCACTTTTTTTTAAAAGGTTTTGTTTAGTTCAGATTAAATTCTTGAGAGGACTCCAGACACTGCAAATATAATGGTTCTCGCACCTACTCCCCAAATGTGTAATTCAAACTCGAAAACTATGTCGAATCATAAAACGGATGTAAACGATTTCAGTAAAGTTTTTAATTTCTTTTCCGTGATAACTTAAATACTTTAGAACGGTGTTTATGTGACTACTGAGCAATTTGAAATATGCTGGTGCGGCTGAAGAACTGAATTTTTAAATGTAATTTACGATTTAATATTAAATTATAATTTAATTTTAGCTCAGTTTCAGAATTTCAGTATCCCTTATTAAAAAATAAATAAATAAAAGGTTTTTTTAGTGTCCTGTTTCGTTCCTGCCTTAAGTGGGTGCTCAATCTGACAAATGGGGACTCAAACTCTGAGATTACTTTGATTTCCATCAGTATGGTCCCAATCGGTTCTTCTTAGGTGCACACAAGTGCTTTTAAATATACAGGATGTTCAGAGTCTGCAATATACCTGATCTTATCTTCAAAAAAGGATAAAGTGAAGCACGTTTCCTGACCTCAGAAATTATTTGTCACCTGCTGGATCCCTCTTCATTACAGGGCTATAGATAGCTTGGCCCTTTGCATTGCATGTGAGGGGAGAATGGGGCAAGAACAGGGACAGCCTGGCAGCATGAGGCCTCCAGGTCTGAAATGAGCTCCTCCTCTGCCTACCACCCCGATTTTAGTCACCAACCAGGAACTGCAGAATTTCTGGTAAAAAAGAATGTTTGTAACGGGCTTCAAAGGAACATTAACAAAACTTATCAAAGGCAACTCAAGCTAACAAGAGCCCCTCAGGAAAAGCTGGTAGCTAAAAAGTAAAATGATTGATTTCATAATAACCAGGGCACAGGAGGTGCTATGATGAAAAATGTTCACAATAAAAAACAAACAAACAAAAAAAAACAAAAAAAAACAAAAAAAACAAAAAAATGTTCACAATAGAAAAGGAATCTTTATGTTTGTAAAGCGTGTTTTATCATTGCTAGTTTAAGCAGTAGGCAGACCAACTGTGAGTAAAGGGACAAAGCAGAGGCACTGAAATGATTTTATCTTATTTTTTTATTTTAAGGATTTTATTTATTTATTTGAGAGAGAGAGAGAGGACATGCCTGAGTGGGGGGAAGGGCCAGGGGAGAGAGAGAATCTCAAGCAGACTCCCCCTGAGCACAGAGCCTGACATGGAGCTGGATCCCACGACCCTGAGATCATGACCTGAGCCAAAACCAAGAGTTGGACACTCACCCGACTGAGCCACCCAGGTACCCCACACTCGAATGATTTTAAGGTGAATTTGATGATTGACGTTGCAAAAAAAGCATCAGGGAAAGATAGAAGTATTGGGGGCTTCTTACACATATCATACACATAGTTCTGTAGAGTTTTTATTTTGCACAGAGGAATGCATTATATTGTTTAAATGCTTAGGGCCTCCAAATGCGTGAATTCTGATCAGGTTTTATAGAGTGACTTCAGTGCCATTAACTTCCTATAAGCTCTTCAAATAAAGTTTCTACCACCCCAACCATGGCCTATTTTGCCCTCCATTCTTACTGTGCTTTTGGCCCAATATACATAAAAATAGAAACCCAGGAGCCTGTGGAGATGACTTGAAGATGTCTGTCTGAGAGAGAAGGCTCCCAAACACTGGCAAGCCCACCTTTTGCTTTTTTCCTCTAAAAACACACCTTCCTCTTCATTTTAGAAGGAGCTGGGGGGGGGGGCAGTTAAATAGGATTTATTGAAAGCAACTGCCATCAAGTTTATATTGTGTAATTATAGTAAGGAAAATAACATAACAAATGTGTTAGCTATCTATTTCTGGGTAACAAATGACATGATAAGTTAGTAGCTTAATAACATTTCTTATGTAGCATAGTTTGTGACAGCTCAGGAATTTGGGTGTAGCTTATCGGGGTGGTTCTGGCTGGGGATCTCTCATAAGGTGTCAGACAAGATGTCATCAGGGGCCACATCATCTAAAGGCTTGACTGGGTCTGAAGGAGCTGCTTCAAGACGGCTTGCTCCCATGGCTGGGAGTCAATGCAGGCTACTGGCAGGAGCCTTCAGTTTCTGAGCATGTGGAGCTCTCCGTTGGGTACTTGATGTCTTCCCAACACTATGGCTGGCTTCCCCTAGACCAAATGATCTAAGAGAGAGTGAGCCAGACAAAAGCCACAATGTCTCTCACAACCGAGCCTTGGAAGCCCCACACTCATTTCTGCAAGAGTCCCGATATACAGATTCAGCCTATTCAGTGTGAAAGGGAAGTGTTCCAGGATGTGAATAAAGGGGGACAGGAATCATCTGAAAGGCTGGCTACTACAAAAAGTGTTAAGGAAGATATTGAGTTTGTGTAATTATTCAGATGAAATGATTTCCTTTTTTTTAAGATTTATTTATTTATTTGGGGGGGGAGGGGAGAGGAGAGAGAGTCTTAAGCAGACTCTGCACTGAGCATGGAGCCCGACCCGGGGCTCGATCTCTTGACCCTGAGATCAGGACCTGAGCCGAAACCAAGATTTAGAGGCTTAATCAACTGTACCACACAGGTGTTTTGATTTCCATTTTTTAAATTAGAAACTTAAACTTGCTTCTATGAGCATAAGTTTTTTTATATCAGATTTTTTACTTTGCACAATTCCTGTTCAACACTTTTTAAAAAATCATCTCTTTAAATTCTAGATAGTCCTCATTGGCAAGAATTTGTTCACACAAGCAGGCATAATGCAAAATTTAAAGCCTTTACAATCTTTCAAAATTTAACAGTTGACATTATATTTACAGAATCTAACAGTTCTTTTCTTCATCAACAAACATTATGTTGAAATTTCTCATGATGCTGCTAATGGATATTGAATCTACATCAAACTTTTCCTAATGAAATATTCAAAATAATGAAGTTTTATTTTATTTATTTATTTGAGAGAGTGGGAGAGGGACAAGCAGACTGTGTGCTGAGTGCAGAGCCCAATGCAGGGTTTGATCCCAGGACCCTGAGATCATGACCTGAGCCGAAATCAGGAGTCAGACGCTCAACTGACTGAGCCATCCAGGCGCCCCATGATGAAGTTTACCATTCATTCTTCTTAAACCATACTTAAGTATCATATACTTTCTGGTGTATGTATAAAATGCTTCACAATTAAAAAAAATAGAAAAGGGATGTGCCATTTTTTGTACTCTGAATGTTATGGGGCAATTCATTTCAGGTACTGGGAATAAATGTATTATTATTCATTTAAATGCTCACCATACTCCATTAGACTTATAAAACTACACATCAAATATCTTTATCTGAGTTGGTTAAATTATCTTTAATCTGAGTTGGGTAAATTACCAAATTTTATAATTAAGTCTGTTGCTGGTCATCAAATTCAATAGGTGTTTTTCAGCTCTTCTCTTAATAATTTCTTGGCTCTGTTCAACTCAGGGTTTTCCAGATTCACTGTGTGGGAATGTTCTAGACTCTGATTTTAGAGATAGTCACCTACCTCTGGCCACACACTGTGATTCTCTGTGACTACTCTGTTTTTACCTGTCCCTTCAATATCGATGTTGGCTAGGCATCTCTCAGACCTTCTAGGGTCTTTTCACTTTAAAAAATCTCCCTGGGGCACCTGGGTGGCTCAGTGGGCTAAGTGTCTGTCTTCGGCTCAGGTCATGATCTCAGGGTCCTGCGATGGAGTCTTGCATCGGGCTCCCTGCTCAGTGGGGAGTCTGCTTCTCCCTCTGCCCCCCCCCCCCCGCCCCAGCTCGTGTGAGCACATGCTCTCTCTCTCTCTCAAAAATAAATAAATAAAATCTTAAAATCTCTCCTTGTATGAACTTCTTTATCCCAGTGACAATTCCTCCCATTATGGGGGAAATAGCTGCCAAATCTGTATCTCCAGCTCAGAACTAAGTAGGTATATCATTTTAGGGCGATACCTGTTTTCCTTCAAACCTCTGTAGAAATCCCTTTTTGAAACTTAGTGTTGAAGAGAAGTCTGAAGCCAGCCTGATTTTTGTTCCCTTGTAGGAAACATTTTGAAACAACGTGATTGTTTAAGGCAGTTTTTTCCTCCCTTTTTTAGGTTTGTGATTTAAAAAAAAAATGTTTTAGGTTATAGCTAAAGTCCCATTGAATTGATTTTTTTTTTTTTTTGCCTAAATTATGAGAGCGCATTTGGTTCTCATAATGATGGGTTTCTTTGCAGCAGGAAAGATTGTTCTATGGAATCTTTGATTATTACCTATTTTCTACTTGCACTTTCTGGTCTGGTTCTCTGGTAATGTAAACTGATAGAGTGTGCTCAAAATTACAAGTAAGGGATACATTTTGCAATACTAATTGAGGGTTTTTTTATTCCTATATGTTTCGATGTTGTCCTGTGGCTCTCCACTCAGTGAGTTAGTGACATTTAATGCCTCAGGGGAGTGCGGATATGGCTTCAAGCAGTTTATTGAATTTCTGAATAGTTTTCAAACACACAGCAGAGACAATAGTCATGAAAGCCGAGCTACTTCTTTTCTTTTACTGTAAGAGCTAAGCACTTAAGAGGGAGAAAAGGTTTCTGTTGTATTGCTCGTTTGCTCTAATTGCAGGAGCTCAGCTTTGAGGACACAGGGTACATGGTCTGGAGACTGAGAGGCTCGAACGTGTATGCTAACCTGTAGATGCATAAGCGTATTTGCTAAAGAGGAGAGAGAATATGGGGAGGAGGGCTGGGGAAGCACAGTAGAGGACAATTTAGATATGTTGTAGAATTACTGACCCTTTCAGGAGAGTCCAAGCAAGGAGACACGACGTGACAGTGACTACAGAAATCCTGGGGTACACAGAAGGGGACACTTGAGCCTGGCTTCCCAGGGAAACCCCTGGTATGAGAGCAGCAATGAGTGAGAGCAGGGTCGAAGGAGAGTAAGCAGAAAGCTGACTCCCCCCTCCCCACCGGCACTCTTAATCTTCTGTGTTTCTAGATCTCTGTCTGTCTCTTTTCCAACTCACCCCTTCCCCTTCTCTTTGACTTCCTCTCTCTTCATCGTTCCTCTGCTTCTACTTCTCATTCTCTCTTGGTTCCTTCAGACATTCTTATTTCCATCAGTCTGGAGAGGTATAAACATACTCTCAGAGAAGAGGCCACCACTGCCCTTTGCTCCTTGAGGGGCCCTTTAGATACTGAGGCCACAGCAAAAATGAACTATTGGGATTTCATCAAGATAAAAAGCTTTTGCACAGCAAAAGAAACAGTCCACAAAACCAAAAGACAACCGACAGAATGGGAGAAAATATTTGCAAATGACATATCAGATAAAGGGCTAGTATCCAAAATCTATAAAGAACTTATCAAACTCAACACCCAAAGAACAAATAATCCAATCAAGAAATGGGCAGAAGACATGAACAGACATTTTTCCAGAGAAGACATCCAAATGGCCAACAGGCACGTGAAAAAGTGCTCAACATCGCTCGGCATCAGGGAAATCCAAATCAAAACCTCCATGAGATACCACCTCACACCCGTCAGAATGGCTAAAATTAACAAGTCAGGGAACGACAGATGTTGGCGGGGATGCGGAGAAAGGGGAACCCTCCTACACTGTTGGTGGGAATGCAAGCTGGTGCAGCCACTCTGGAAAACAGTATGGAGGTTCCTCAAACAGTTGAAAATAGAGCTACCCTACGATCCAGCAATTGCACTACTGGGTATTTACCACAAAGATACAAATGTAGGGACCCGAAGGGGTACATGCACCCCAATGTTTCTAGCAGCAATGTCCACAATAGCCAAATTGTGGAAAGAGCCAAGATGTCCATCGACAGATGAATGGATAAAGAAGTTGTGGTATATATACACAATGGAATATTATGCAGCCATCAAAAGGAATGAGATCTTGCCATTTGCAACGACGTGGATGGAACTGGAGGGTGTTATGCTGAGTGAAATAAGTCAATCAGAGAAAGACATGTATCATATGACCTCACTGATATGAGGAATTCTTAATCTCAGGAAACAAACTGAGTGTTAACTGGAGTGGTTGGGGGTGGGAGGGATGGGGTGGCTGGGTGATAGACATTGGGGAGGGTATGTGCTATGGTGAGCGCTGTGAATTGTGCAAGACTGTTGAATCACAGATCTGTATCTCTGAAACAAATAATGCAATATATGTTAAGAATAAAAAAAGAAGAAGATAGCAGGAAGGGAAGAATGAAGGGGGGGAAATCGGAGGGGGAGACAAACCATGAGAGACGATGGACTCTGAAAAACAAACTGAGGGTTCTAGAGGGGAGGGGGTGGGCGGATGGGTTAGCCTGGTGATGGGTATTAAAGAGGGCACGTTCTGCGTGGAGCACTGGGTGTTATGAACAAACAATGAATCGTGGAACACTACATCAAAAACTAATGATGTAATATATGGTGATTAACATAACAATAAAAAAATAAAAAAAATAAAAAATAGATACTGAGGCCACAGTTGATGCAAAAGGAAGACACTGATCCCAGCCCTATAGGGGCCTGGGGTGGGACGATGAGGCCTGGTTTGCTCTGGGTTGGGCCAGAGGTTCTCAAAATGTGACCCAGGCCATCAGCAGCACCTGGGAGCATGTTAGAAATGCAAATTCTTCACCCCTGACCCAGCTCCACCCAAAAGGAAGCTCTGGGAATGTGTCTCAGCAAGTGTGTTTCGGAGGACTTCCAGATGATCCCAGCGCATGCTGAAGTTTGAGACCCGGGCTCTATGGAGACGTGCTCCCTGGCTTCCTCTTCACAGGCCTCTACCCTGGATGAAGGGAGTCTTCCAGACATCTGAGCTCACAGTGGGTTGGGACCTGTATTTTTCCAAGTAAATAATGCTCTCCGCTCGGAGAAACCACCCCGAATCCGAGACTCGCGTGGAAATAAAGACCACCTAAGTGAGAAAAAGCAGAGACTCTTTATTCAGAGCTTGCTGTAACAAGAGAGTCACTGAGACGGGAGGAAATTTATATAGTTAATCCCTCCTCCTACACACACACACACACACACACACACACACACACACACACAGTGTATTAAAATAAGTCACAACCTCTTCTAACATTTACTGAGAGCTTACTCTGTACTCAGCACTGTTTTATGTGCTTTACACGTATTAACTTATCTCGTCCTCACAAAACCCTATGACTTACACACAACTGAAATCCCATTTTGCAGATGAGTTGTCTGCAGCCTAGAGAGTTGTTTTGTTTTTTTTTTTTCTACGATTTTATTTATTTGACAGAGAGAGAGCACAAGCCGGTGGGGAGGCAAAGGCAGAGAGAGAAGCAGGCTCCCCACTGAGCAAGGAGCCTGATACGGGATTCCACCCAGGACCCCAAGATCATGACCTGAGTCAAAGGCAGATGCTTAACCAACTGAGCCACCCAGGTTCCCCTGGAGAGTTTAAATAGAAGGTCTCAGATTGTAGTGGTCCGGCTCCCAGAGCCAAAGCCCTTACCACTCTCCTATACTCCCTATTGTCCTTTGTGGACAGATTTCCCCCACGTGCATTTTCTGGTGCAGATCATGCAGCCCTATCTGATGAGCTTATGGGGCCCCGGAGCTAAGCTTAATTTCTGTGGGGAAATAGAAAAGAATGATGAGTAGCCTGGTATAGCCTCGAGGCAAACCTAATTTGCCCTGGTTGACCTGTGTCATCCAATTCTGAGAGCAGGATCAAAGGGACAATCACAAGGCTTTGAAGGGTGAGCTGCTTATTTCACTGGGCCTCAGAGGGGTCAGAAGAGATTGGGCAAGGCAGCCCAGGAAGGAGCAGAGAGAACTTAGGGCCTTCCCTGACCTTCTATTGCTCTCCTCCCGCGGAAAGATACCAGTGCCCACTGGTTGACCACAGGCTTGAGTTAAGCCCTTAAGATAACAGGGAAGACAGAAGAATGTCTGGTCTCCAAAGGAGTAGGAGCTCACAGAAACTCCCCAGACTGCCTGTCTTCCTCTTTGCCCACCTTAAATCCAAAGAGGAGGACCTCTGATTTTGATTGATCAAACTCCCGACATAGTATTTCGTCCAGAGTGAACCCCGGGGACACCCTTTCTTCACACACCCAGAGAATTCAAGAGGGTGGGGATTTCTCTTAGTGGAGAGAGGGGTCAACCAGCTCAATGTCCCCATGGCTGTCTATCCCATGCTCCCCCCATCCTCCCTCCACCACCACTGCCCAACACACACACTTTTGAGGCATGTTTGCTCACAGGGTTGGATAAGCAAGGTAGGGATGGAGCATTTTCTCTTTTTCCTAAAAGCAAAACAGGCCATCTTTTTCTCCATTTGGCCTTTTTGTCCTTTGAGATCTTCTCCCTCGTGGTCAATGTAAGCTGAGCTGGCCTCGCACTGGAATTGGTTGAGTCTAAGACACTGCAGTTAAACCCTAGACTTAGAAAGAGTCCCTCTCTGTTATTCTTCCCCCAGCTCTTCGCTAGAGAAAAAGGAGTCTTCCATGAGATCCAGCTGAGTTCACTAAAACTCTGAGCGGCCCTAGACAATCATAAACGCCTCTCTACTCTGCGCTCATTGCACATATTCCTGCCCCAGATCCTGTGGTGAGAAGTGACAGTTTCAGGGAGAGATTTAGATGTTTGGGATTTGGTGTTTCATCCTTCTCTTTCTGCTGTAGGTTGACATGATTTCGATTTACTGCTACACTGACTTTCTCTTGGTGACACAGCTTCCCAGGGGTCTCCGAGCTACACAGTGAGAACAAAGACCAGTCCAGCTCAGAATCTTCAGGAGCTTTACTGACCTATACAAAGGGCATCGTGGAAATAAGCACAATGACTCTCAAGCCTAGCTCAGGGAAGCGGATTTTGTCAGAAGTGTGTATAGATTATGCTCTGCTCATACTGTTCAGTAACCCCTTACGTAGCCAGCATCTTTTCTTATAAAAACCTACATCCTATCACTTACCAGAATGTGGGATTCCCTCCCCAGTTTTCAATATCCAAGGGAGACATTCTTGCCCATGATCTTGTGGGTTCTCGAAATGCTCTGGTCATTCCCCCTAGTTCAAGGTTATTACTCACTCGTCAGTGCTAAGATTACTTTTCAGAATTACAGGTTCTATCCCTACTCTGCAGCCCCAGTGGTTAAGAGCTATCACAGATGGAGGAAAGTAAGGAATCTTAGCTCTGACCCTTTGACCTGGAGGTTATGTATTTTTGGCCAACCAACCAGACCATACCTCCCGGATGTATTGTGTGTAGCCTGAAATCGTTGGCCCAGAGAGGGTTTCTTTTTAAATGAATCAATAACCATCATTCTAATATCAGTGTATATTTTTATCCCTTAAAAATATAAAAGATGGGCCATTCTGGGCTAGCATGGCCACACCGTAATGATTGGCTACAGGTAAGAGGTGTAGCCCCCTTTAGATGGGGCTTACGCTCTCCGATTTGACCTAGTACTCACTACCCCCCACTACCTCCTAATGCAACGAACACACATAAGGTTAGGCTAAGAGACAAGATAGCCTAGAAATTGTGTCTCCTCATAGGCAAGACTAGTTGTCTCATAAGGGGTACAGTAGGGAGTGACGGGAGTCTACCCAATTTAAGCCAACCTCTATATGATGATTGGGGCTCCTGCCTGGATGGGGCTCTGCTGGAGAATGGCTACAGTGTTTCCTGCTTTGTTTTCAGGAATCTGTGGCAACTTTGTTCAAAACAAGCCCTCAAGGAGGGCCTGGCTGGCTCATTCGGTAGAAAGTGTGACTCTTGACCTCATGGTCAGGAGTTTAAGCCCCACGTTGGGTGTGGAGCCCACTTTAAGTACTTTAATTAATTTAAAAACATTTTTAACGATTTATTTATTTGACAGAGAGAGAGAGAGAGCATGAGTGGGAGCGGCAGAGGGAGAGGGAGGGAGAATCTCAAGAAAACTCTGCACTGAGCGCAGAGCCGGACGTGGGGCTCAGTCTCACGATCCTGAAATCATGACCTGAGCTGAAACCAAGAGTCAGGTGCCTAACTGACTGTGCCACCCAGGCGCCCCAAATTTAAAAACAATTTTTTTAAATGAGCCCTCCAGCCCTAAAATTAGAACAATAAATTTGATTTTTCCCATTAACAAAGTAATGCACACTCATTAAAGAAAATTGGGAAAATGCGTAAAAGTAAAAGGAAATTGAAAAATTGCCTAGACTCACCACCACTGTTGTTAATAATTTGGGGTGACTTTCTTCCACTCACTTTTCTGTATACGCACAAACACATATTGTGTGTGTATGTATGTGTGTATATATCTGTATATACACACGTGGAAGACAAATAGAAAGGCAAATATTGTCCACTGCTAGATGGCTTATCAGTCTACATATTTTTTTAACACATAATGATGTGGATTATTCAATGGGATTTTTTTAAACACCAGAGAATTGCTCAGAATCCTGAAGTGACCACTACGTTAGTTGCTCTATGCAACTGAAATTTTAAGGATGGGGCAAAATTCTGATATGGCGGCTCTCTGGGCCCAAGACCCACCTGCTGCTTGCTGGTCTCCTTGCCTTCAGCGTGAGTTTCTCCAAAGCATTCTCTATAGTAGAGTTCTAGATTGCTCTGAAGCAGAACCTGGATCTTGGGGGCGCCTGGGTGGCTCAGTTGGTGAAGCATCAGCCTTTGGCTGAGGTCATGATCCCAGGGTCCTGGGATCGAGTCCCGCATCCGGCTCCCTGCTCAGCATGGAGCCTGCTTCTTCCTCTGCCACTCCCCCTGCTCGTGCTTTCTCTCTGACAAATAAATAAATAAAATCTTTGAAAAAAAGTTATTTAGAACCTGGATTTTGCCCCCATGCTGCTTCCCCAGGGCGGGGGAGCCTCAATGGCTTCTCCTTGCCCTTAGGGTAACAATGGGGCATACAGCAGTCCCTGCCAGGAAGAGTGAGGATTAAATGAGCTAACTCCTTTGAGTTAACTGCATAGTGAGCTTTCTCAACTACTGTTCACTATCACATCACTGTTCTTTCTACTGTCTACATTCTCTCCCCATGGTACATGGGACAAGGTCCCTGGGAGCCCCCAGATGCATGTCATTAAGGTCCATTTCCTGAGAAGGAAGGAGTTTTCTCTTCTTAAGTTTCAGTTTGGAAATTAAAGAAAAAGACTTTAATTCGTCTGGTCCGAGTCATGTGTCTACACCAGTGATGGTATGTGGTTGGAGTCTGTTACCAAGTGGTGTTGGCGGGCGGAGAGGTATGGTTATTTGTCTTTTTCAGTCTAATTTCACTAAGGGCAAAACCCTCTGTGTCCATCCATGTTGTGGCAAATGGCTGGATCTCATCCTTTCTTAGGGCTGCGTAATAATGATGTTTATCTTACTAACCATTATGTAAAGCGAGTAATTGCTGCCATCTCATTAGCAAACTTCATTCCTTCCTCCCACTCTCTGCTTTTCAGAGTATTCTTTCCCCATTTCCATCCTGTCTTTCCTTACGCTTTTCTGCTCCTGATACATAAAAGCCTCGTCTTCTAGTAGTCTAGTCAGGATGTCACATAATTTTCCATTTCCTACAATTTTAGGATCCTTTTTTGAGTCTCTAGAGTGAACATTCCCTTTTCTTTAATCTGAGGTATTTTCAAAGGTCCCATGCATGGTGTGCTTATCTTGTTTTATTTTATTTTTTAAAATTATTTGAATATAGTTGACACGCAATGTTGCCTGAGTGTCGGGGGTATGATGTAGTGATTGGACAACTATTTGTTATGTTGTGCTCACCACAAACGTAGCTTCCACCTGTCACCACACAACACTCTCAGTGACTATATGCTTTTCAGATTATTCTCAGAAAATGAGAAGTCATTTGGTAACTTCTTAGCTTAGTAATATGCCCACTTCGGGGGCGCCTGACTGGCTTAGTTGGTAGAGAATGCAACTCTTGACCTCAGGGTTATAAGTTCAAGCCCTACCTTGGGTGTTGAGATTATTTTTAAAAAAACACTTTAATAAAATGCCCACTCCATTATAATAACAACTCCAAGTAAATGTGAAACTAAAGCCTGGCTTTAGGCTCTGCTCAGGCTGACTTTGGGCTGGCTGGTGGAAGTAGAAGAGGGGGGGGTTTCTCCCTGTTTCCTTTTGGGTGCTTCTCTTTCTCCTCCCCTGTTTCTGAGGCTGCCTCTGGGTCAGGGAGGTATACAAGGTGTGATATGGCAACCGACTAACTGCTGAAGCAAGCATCAAGATCCAGTGACCTTCTAATAAGCTGGATGTTAAAGGAATTAGCAAAAAAAAAAAAAAAAGGAAAGGAAAATAATTCCACTCTTCTCACTATTGTTTTGAAAATACAGTTATTTCTGATTATGTTATTTCTGGACACATCATGAGTTGGTTGTTTATTAAATGATTTAATAGATAAATTTTTAGGGGTACCTGTGTGGCTCAGTTGGTTAAGCATCTGCCTTTAGCTCGGGTCATGATCCCGGGGTCCTGGGATAGAGCCCCACATCGGGCTCCCTGCTCAGTGGGGAGCCTACTTCTCTATCTGTCTCTCCCCCTGCTTGTGTTCTCTCTCTCTCAAATAAATAAATACAATCTTAAAAAAATAGATAAATTTTTAAATGGTCTCCATTTAAATTTCTAATATAAAAAAATGTATCTAGATATGTCTCCCACCCAAGCAAATCTCTCTGGGATCCTCAATAATTTTTAAAAGTGTAAAAAGGTCCTGAGACTAAAGGCTTGAGACGAGTCTTGAAAGATGCTGGATCTCAAGTACCTGCTTTAAAATTTATAAACATAACTTAGATATGAGGATTTTGCTTGACTTCATTTCTTTGTAATGGCAGCCATCTGCTGTTGTGAGCCCGGAGATAATTAATCTTCAGAGATAACTTCCGAATTCCTACCCAGGGCACATATTATCTTCTGGGGATCACTTAGGGGCTGGGGGCCTGGGGTTCAAGGTGGGAGAAGGGCTCACTCTGTGTAGACCTATCTTGCTACCATTTCCATGCTACCAGACCAGACATATGTGGGCATAGAAGATTCATCAAAAATGTTCCTCTTGGGGTTCCAGGCAGGAAGCTGGGCAGAAACCCGCCTGCTCCCCGATCCTCACTTCTCTGATTCTCCCTGAGTTTCTGCTCCCGTGCAGGAAGGTATTTCTCTCTGTCCTGCATAGTAAGGAAGTAGTTCTCCATGTATAGTCTATTCTGTGGTTCCTAATCAAGCTTGGATCATTGATACTCAGAGGTCAGCTTGCAATATCCACAAAAACACTTTCTTTCCACTATGTTGCTCTTGCAATTACACAAGATTTTTTTGCTACTGTGAGCTTGACAAAAGTCAATTTTGAAAGTCAAGGTTGAACAAAGATATCTTTCTCTGGTCTCTCTACATTTTCCCTGGGGGCAGAGTAGATGGAGGGTTATTGTTGATGTATGGTCTGGTGGGGAAGGTAAAAGGGAAAGGGTAAAAGGAAAGGCAGGAACCCACCACAGTTTAAAATCATCACCCTGTTGTGGGGAAATATTTTAATGCAATTTCACAGAATCCACTGTTAGTGTGTCCTGTTCACTGTCTTCTCCGGAGCCTCGAGGGTGAAGCTAAAATGTAGATGCTCTGTTTGTGGGATGCTTTCTCAACACCGCAGGAATGTCCCACTGTAAAGAAGCTGCTCGATGTCTAGGCTCATCCAACATTTCGTCTTCTGGAAACTGCCTACAACTCCAGAGGTGGATGATTGCAGCCATTTTAGATTATGTGTTCCATGTTTCCCTGACCATGACTATGGGACCAGGGATAGATATTTGGCCCAAAGTGTGACAGATTGCATTTTCAATTAGCAGTATCTTCCATCAACATGGAAGGACATTGCTTTTCCTATGATCTAAGCTTGCTATGCTCCCTTTAGATGGGAGAGCCTGTGTCCGCCCCCTCCCCTTGAACCTGGACAGGACATCGTGACTGTCTGACCTGGAGAATGCACTACGTGATTTCTGAGATTACATCGCATACAGCGTTCACCTGGCTCACTCTCTCAATATTTCCCTTTTGCACACTCCCTCTCTTTCTCCTATCTCAAGATACTTGCTCTTAGAACCCAGCCACCATGTGATGAGGAAGCCCAGGCCACGTGACGAGGACATGTGTAACTGTTCCAGTGGATAGCCCCTGTTGGGGTCCCAACCAAGAACCAGCATTAATAGTTGGATATGTGAATAAGGAAGCCTTGAAGATTGGCTCCAGCCCAGCCACCACTGGACTGCGATCACAGAGGGACCCTGAGCCAGGACTGTCTGGCTGAGCCCAGTCCATCCTTAGCATCATGAAAGATTACAACAATAAATGATTGCTGTTGTTGATGCTATTAAATTTGGGGTGTTTTGTCACACAGCCATGGATGACTGATACACAAGGGGAGTCATCATAGACTTTCAGGTTTTTGCCCAGGAATTTTGGAACTGGGGCACAAAGAGGTTGTGTCTGCTAGCCATAGGGGTTGGGCTCGGGAGATTGGACAGACTTAACTGCCAAGGATGTCATTTCAGTCAGGTGTGACCATGCATGAAAGGAACCACCTACAGAAGGAATAGAGAGTCTATTTGCAGAGAGAAGGAAATGAGAGTCCATGCCAGCTAGGGAAGGGGTATTAGCATGTTTTTGGATGACCTTCAACTTCTTAGCTTTGGAGAGGCCTGGTTATACATTCAGGCCTTCGATGCTTAGATCCTATAAGATGCTCTCCTATAATAATAATACTAATTAATAATAATAACATTTTCATTTTTTTGGCTCAACTGATTTGAGTACATTTTTATTTCTTATAACCAAATAACTCCTGACTGAACTATGTCTCCCAGCCAATTTGAAATGGAAATGGACATACCATTGGCTTCATAGAAAATAAATTAGCCACAGAACAGTTTTAAAAATGAGAAGTTTTTGATGGTTTTGCTACAGCGATAGAGAAGGGGGCATTTGGCTCTATAACTTCCTAGTCTTTAGCTCTTGGCACGTGGCAACTGGGGGGGGGGTCATCGATGCCACTCACTAGATGTTTCCTGCTCCCCATCTGCCTAAAACATCATCAGACCCACACTTCCTGGCTCCCTAGCAGCATGGTGGGACTGTGTCACCAGATCTGACCAAGAAGATCTGAACAGAAGTGATAGGTGTCCCGGCTGGGCTGACACTTAATTGTCCCTACCAGACCCTCCCCAATTCTCTCCCCTGCCATGGTGGAAGGTGACATTGCAGACAGAAGCCTCTCCTACTATCTCTGAGAAACAGCAAGTTACAGATCCTCCTTCTGGAACTTTCAAAGCACTCATTCCCGACCTCTGGTCTTTCTGATTTGTCCACTCCTGACACACTGCAGCCTAGTGCGTGTCCTTAATTTTCTTCTTAGAATCTTGAAGGAAAACCTTTCTTACTCCTTCCTAGGGGTTTCATGCTTCCTTCTCATGCTCAACCAGAGAGGGGATCAGTATCCACAGTGACATTAGAGGTGAGAAGCTGAGACTCCTGAAATTCCAGGGACCCCAACATGAGACTTCTCCAGCTTTGGCTTGTTGATGATGGCATAGTAAGACCTTATTTTTTTAGATCTCACCAATTTGAAATTAATGACAGCCGGGATGGTTTAAGTTGAGGTTTACCTTCAAGAATCAAAGAGAAACCATTGAACAAATTATCAGAGTTAATGATATTTAAAGAAGGATATTTAATCTATTTAAGAGAAGAATCTTTTCAAGTATTTCAGAAATACCATTTAAGGCATATTCAGAACTCTGACCCATAGCTCTTGACCATTTTTCTATTAATTACACCTTATTCTTACCTGTTCAAAAAAAAAAACCCTCCTGAGATTGTTCTATTAGGGAGCATGTTGTTAGTTGAATTTAGTCATTATAAGTATGTGTAAGCATCGTAATTAAATTACACTTTTCTGCTGCGTGGAGCACTGGGTGTTATGCACAAACAATGAATCATGGAACACTACATCAAAAACTAATGATGTAATGTATGGTGATTAACATAACAATAAAAAATTATTTAAAAATAAATAAATAAATAAATTACACTTCTCTAAACAAAAAATTCTCCAATTCAGAATTTTGTTTTTGCTTGGGTTTCCTTTCGATAGTGAGTATAGGTTAGTGAAGTTTTCCTATACGTGTGTGTGTGTGTGTGTATTTGCTATGGTCATCATAGAGACATGGTGACTTAGGACCAATACACTGTAGTAATTAGTGATTGTTATAGTGAGCAAAAGACATCTCAGAATATGTATGGTTATGTGTTATTAAGTATTAGAAGAGCAATCAGGTTTTTAACTTTGTTTTAAGTGAGGAAAGCCATTAGCAGGAGATAATAGCAGGATTTTTAAATATAAGCTTCACACATCCAATGAGATAGGCTTTAATTACAAAGGAGTCAGGCAGTTGGTAAGAGACTATGACTCACTGTAGATTCTAGGAACTATGGAGGTGCTGAAGTTGGCCAAAGACGATGCCCTGTTTGGCAACCCTTTGTTTGCTGAACCTGAGCCCACCAGTATCTAGGTTATGGTGTAATTGCAGAAACTCAGAACAAC
The DNA here is from genome assembly GCF_009762305.2 of Zalophus californianus. Taxonomy (NCBI): domain Eukaryota; kingdom Metazoa; phylum Chordata; class Mammalia; order Carnivora; family Otariidae; genus Zalophus; species Zalophus californianus. Next base: position 5,790,502 of record NC_045610.1, on the reverse strand, counting down.
AGCTGACCTTACTAGCCGCAGCGAATATGTGCCAAACAAAATAATACAAACAGACGAGTCTAGAGAAAGAGGGTCTTGAGTAAGATTCGAAATCTAAATCAATTTTCATGGTGCAACTTGATTGTCGGGTTAAATGGCATGGATATTTAACCACCAGTACTCTAACCACCTATGTTAACTACGAGAATTAACTGTAGGGCTCCTGGGTGACTCAGGCAATTAGGCATCTGTTGCTCCCCCTGCTTGTGTTCTCTTGCTCTCTCTCTCTCTCTCTCTCTCAAGTAAATAAATAAAAAATATATTTTTTAAGATTTTACTTATTTGAGAGAGAGAGCACACAAGAGGGGGAGTGGGAGAGGGAGAAGCAGACTCCCCGCTGAGCAGGGAGCCCGATGCTGGACTCGATCCCGGGACTCCAGGATCATGACCTGAGCCGAAGGCAGTCACTTAACCAACTGAGCCACCCAGGCGCCCAGTAAAAATATTTCTAAAAGAAAGCATTATTTAGGCCCAATTTGAATATCGTACAATTCACCCATTGTAAATATAGAATTTGATGATTTTTAGTACATTTATACAGTTGTGGGCATCACCTTAATCAGCTCCTTCATATGCAGCCAATCCCTGCTTCTACCCGCATCTCCAATGGCCTACATTCCTTCCTTTTGGCTCGATGTTCACAAAAGTAAGCATGTGGCTACTTTAAGAGACACAGGTTATGTTGAAACGGCTTTATTTTTTTTTAATCCATAAATATCTGTTACTGACAAAAGTGGAAAAATCCTTAAGACTAAATCTTACTAAATTGATACCTGTTTACAGTACATATAGAATGTGCTTTGACAAGTAAGTGGAACGATGAGATCTGTACAGAAAGAGCAGGTGCCAGAGCCCTGCTCATCATGAAGCTTCCTTACGAGGAATGGAGAAACTGTGCAAAGAAAGGTACAGATAGAAAGGTACTTTTCATCAGTACTACCATATAATAAACACGGAATCCGTAAATTGGGCTAATGTGTATAAATGTTCATTACCCCCCCTTAGGAAATTGTGCCCCCAAACTAAAAATATTACAGTAAGAATTGCTTTTTATTCGAGAATTTCAAGAATTCTTTACTACAAAATGTCTAGTTGAGTTACAGAACTAGAGGACTATTTGCTACTACGAAGCGAATGAATGAGTCCTCCCATGGAGTGGCACTGCAGGGGTGCAGCAGGAGTGGGCGGCAAGGTGGAGCAGGGGTCTTCCTCTCCCTCTGGAGGGAGGGTTTTAAGGAAACCTACAACGTCGTTTCTCTCCCTGATGGGAAGTTGATGTGTTTGGCCGATTTACAAGATGGGTCTGATGGTGCGGACTTGTACTCTCAGTTCTCGCTTTTCAAGCCTTCACCAGGAGGACGGTAGTGTCATGAGGAGGGACTAGAAAGGTACTAGCCTGGGGTGAGTGCCCACCCCCAGCAGCCCAGGGGGCGACGCCTTCCCCTCTCCTCCAGCTGGAATGGAGCCTGGTGTCCAGACTCGGTCTTCAGGACACAGGTTCTGGAGGGAGGTAGAGTAACATCCATTTCAGCACAAAGCTTTTGCCGTGTATTCTCCTCTGTGGCTTGGCATGCATTCGCAAGCTGTCCTCAAATACAAACCTTACACCCCTGTGGGCTAGCCTCTGGACCCTTCTCCTCCAGCCTGTCCTCTCTCTGAAATTGGAACCGCCTCCCTCCAGCTTCAAGGACCACATCCAAATGAACACTTCCAATTCAGAATTCCCCAACGACACAGACACCCAGGATGATTTAGACGTGTCTACATGAGAGGGCATTCATGAACACTGTTGGTAACCTACTGAATGGGTAGGCCCTTCCATCTGCAGATGAGAGCATCCCTGGGTGGCCAAGAGACTATGGAGCCCACCTCAGGCTTTAGTGAGGAGTCTGGTGGCTACCTAGGGCATCTGAAAATGTCACCATAGGGCAGGCGTAATGGGATGTGTGCAGCTTGGTTGGGCCGGGGAGGAATGCGAAGAAAAGAAGGGGGTGCCAATGGGGAATGAAGGCCCTAAAATGTAAGAGCTGGATGAAGCTTCAGAGCTCATCTACTCAAAGCCCCTCGTTTTACAGATGGGAAACTGAGGCACTGAGAGAGATCGTAACTCATCCTTGGTCACGTGGCAAGATGGAGACAAAGCCAGGGCCAAAGCCATGCCTCCAAGAGCCTCAGCCTTGTGCTTTTATCTCCTGTAGTATGCTGCCTTCTGAAATTAAATATAGAGCCCAGGAAGACATATCTTTCATATTGAATCTGTCATTAAAATGCTGCATTTATAAAAAATAACATTTGAACCCTGAAAAATACTTCATTAGAACACAACAAGCTCCTTTGAAAATGCTCCAGAGCAAAATTTCCCAGTTTTGGGGAGGTTGGTAGAGGGATGTCTGTGGGAGGTAACATGTCAAACCCTTCTCAGAGTAGGTGCTGCTTAGGGTCCAGGTCACCAGCAGCCCCTTCAGACGACCTTGGGTCAAGTCCACGGTTGCCTGTGGATGGAATCTGAGGATGGAAGGCTGGTGGCAGACAAAGTATCTCTGAAGAAAAATGGATCATTTGGCGGCAGGGTGGTTGGAATGGATCTTTCTCCTTGCTTGGAGAGTCATGAGGCTCTCCCGTCTTTTGAGACAAAGGGGGAATCTGTGACACACACAAGCAGTTGGGCATAAGCAAGGTGGCACAGTGGCCGAGAGCCATCACGGATGTGAATCTTTGGCCAGAGCAGGAGCCTTTGGGCTCATGGCAGGCTGGGCAGGAGCTTCAGGGGACTTGCCAGCTGTAGGAAGCAAAGCCGACCTTCCAACCGTGATGTCTCTGACAGGCCAGTTCTCTCCCTAACCTCCCAAAGATCAGAGGAGTAGTGCTCTTGACTGCATGGCCCGGAGCATCATCTTGTAGGAACAGGAGAAGTCAAGGATAAACCAAGGAGGCAAGCAGAAGTCTTGGAGTACATCTTCTTTGCTTGTTTTCACTGAGGGCTCTAAGTTTTAGAACTAACTACAAATTAGGGATGGAGGAAGGTACGTGGGGGAAGAGGGCAGAGCCAGGGAGATGAAAGGAAGGAAAGACTGGAGCGGCATAGAAGACCGAGGTTAAAATAGGAGTTTCTGGGTGTGAGAGTGGAAAGGGGGAGGAGAAGTTTGAGTTAAGGGAATGTCTGGGAATTTCTAGAAGGCAGACCCATCACCCAAGATGCTGGGGAGCCCTGAGGGTGGACCGCCCGTTAGGGGGGATAAAGGAATTCTTGGGAAAGCCTTTGTGACTTACGAACTTAATGGAGCCAAGAGTTAACTGGAAGAAGCAAGAAAGGGAGGGTTGTAGGGATTGGGAGAGCCTCACTGCCATCAAAAATCAAGGAGACCCGTGAGATCCTTCAGGTCAGGAGAGGACCTGTGTAGAGCCCTGTCCATTCCCACCAGAGCAAAGGAGACGCCCACAAGGAACCAAACAAGCAGAGGGAAGTTTGGGGCTTTGGGCTGCCCTTTCGGGGAAAGGAGAGCTTTCATTGTGGGGATGGGATGGCCTTCCTATGTGTGCTAGTGGCCACCAGCCTGGTGGGGCTGGGAGTCCTGATGCCTGGGTTCCCGCCCAGAGCCTTCTCTTCTCCGCTATGTGAACTCATCCGGTCATGTGGCTTTGCTTGTTCTCCCAATATGGGTGGGACAATGGAATAAAGGAGATATTTCTGTATCCCAGTTGAAACATAATTTTATGGATTTTGAAATGAAGGACTGAATTAGAGCAAGTCTGTAGACTTCAATTTTTTCCTTCCTTCCTTCCTTCCTTCCTTCCTTCCTTCCTTCCTTCCTTCCTTCCTTCCTTCCTTCCTCCCTTCCTCCCTTCCTTCCTTCCTTCCTTCCTTCCTTCCTTCCCCAAGGATGAAGCAGAAGAATCATTTAACCTAAGTAAGCATTTTAGCATTAGGTAGAATTTTCTGATCTGACTGACACCAGAGGTTTTAAACCGGACAGCAATAAGGCTGAAATGAGAAATGCTTTGGAATCAACCTATCAGACAACCCCTGAGACAGACAGACAGACAGACAGGGCAGGAGAGAAGCATCATCCTGACGCCTGGGGAACTTGGTGCCGAGAAGATGCTTCCAACTCGGGATGAGATCAGGTTTCTGGTTTGGGGTGTATGTGTGTGCAGACACCTGGGGAGGGGATTTTCACACTTTCCCCTCTGTACCAGCAGGCAACCTTTGAGGGGAGGCTAGATTAGAGGGCAGTGGGTTTGGGGGGGAACCAGCTGTGAGAGACACACCTTTGTTTCTGGGAGTGGCCAACTGCTCTGTTTAGATTGGTTTCCTCCACCCCAACCCTCTTAGCCTTACCTTCTGGAACAAACTCTCATAAACCCTTGGGGACCAGCCCTTGAGAAGGTTTATGTGTTTGTAGGGGAGGAAAGCAGAGAGTGACCCCTGTCCTCACAGCTTCACAGTCCCAGTGATGCCACCCCAATGTGGAAGCTGAGAGCTGTGTTCATCACCCCCAGCCTTAACGCCCTCATGATGAGTCTTGAGGGGGAGACAAGAGCTTTGGAAATCTTGAAATAAGTAAGAGGACTCAGTCGATTGAGTTTTCTATGGATTGTAGACTTGGTGAGATTAAAAATTCCCAGGGCTGACACTGGGGCATTCCCTCTGCCTGGTCCCCTTGTTGAAGGACCATACATGTTGTATGCAGAACTGGGAGAACCTAAATCCCCAGTTTAAGGTCATTGCTTTTGGAATCGGAGTGTGGCGAGAGTCACATTTTCTTCGTGTCGTACCTTTACCCAACAGTCTGGGGCTGATTCCCCTAGCCCCAGCCCAAGGAAATGCCCTGACCCTGAGAATGGGGGATCCCCTTTTCTCCCCCCAGGCTCTGGTCTTGGGGAGGTGGATGCTGCTTAGTTCACTGTTCACTCTCCAGGGGGCTGTTACACCCTGCCCACTGCCCAGGTTGGAGGCAGAGAAGGGGCTGAGTAGGGCTGGCAAGGGTGGTCCCCCAACAAAGCTGAAGGCTTGGATCTGCCTGGTGCCCGAGTGTCCCCCTGCAGGGGAGGGGTGGGGAGCTGCCCAGTTAACCCCCAGACCCATAGCCTGGAGTACCATTTTCTGTTTGCTAATGGGTCTCTGTTGCTTTGATCCAGAGGAGGCACTGGTCTAGGTAATGGAACTACAGGGGGAGGAGGCAGAGAGAGTGAGCACTGAACAGAGAAGGGGCCAAGCAGGTGGGCAGTGGTGGGGAGAGAGGGGTGGGCAAGGCGCAGAACCACCACCTTGGGTCCTCCTTGGCTGGGGGCTGAGCCACCCTCTCTAGAAGCCTCTGCCCCCGCCTGCCTGACCTGCACAGTGGGAGACAGGCAGAGCCTGGGGTGATGGGAATGGCAAGCCCTTGAGGCCCAGGGCATCACAGTGCCCCCCCCACCCTCCACTCTCTGGCCATGGGCAGAGGCCTCTGGGGAGCAGAGCAAAGGAGGGGAAGGCAGGCCTGAGTGTCGGGTCATAGTTCAGACCTAGAGGCCTGGAGGAAGTGTGGAGATAGGTTGCCGGGGACGGCACCCCCAAAATCCCTGCACCCCATTGTGACTCTCCTCTGGGAGGACTGGAGCAAAGCCCCAGAGAGCTCAGGGGTCAAACAACTAGGGCTAGAGGAGGGGGCCCTGGGGGGCCGGCGGGGGGGGGGGCACAGAGCTAGAACTGGGGGGGTTCCCAACATTGGGGAGGCAGCTGAAGAAAGGAAACCCCTCCCCATCTCCTGGGCCTTGGGGGAGGGGCACAGGGCAGGGGGTGCCCCGAGGGGGTGAACGAAGGAAGGGCCACTCAGTGGGGACCAGAGCGTTCCAGCAGGCAGAAGAGAACGTTATTGTGCTTATGGACACAGCAGCTCCCTGGCTCTGAGAGAGCGAGCAGGCAGTTTGTAGGCACTAGAAGATTTCTGTGACGCGGTTGTAGGTAAATGAACGAGACCAAGTAGCCTATTGGGTCAGCCCATTGACTGCACCTGCTGGCCGGTCCAAAGCCAGGCGGCTTCGGACCAAGGTCAGGCCAGGGTCTCTTGGCTGACAGAACCCAACGCTGAGCCCCCTGGAGGGGGGAGAGGGACATGGGGCTGAAAGGGAGTTAGTGGTGGTGGGCGTTGGGGGCGGGGGTGGGGTGGGACTGGGGCCTAGCCCCTCTCCTCACTCCCCTCGATGCTTCTTGGAAGAGTGAGGGACATCGCTCTAGATCCCAGTCTGAGTGTGCTGAGCCAGGCCACCGGGCTGTGTCTCCCCCCGCTCCGCCCCCCCCCCCCCCCCGGGGGTATGGCTTTCTGGGCAGAGGCGGCCCACCCTCACCTCCTAAGGAGGGGACGAGCGAGGGGAGCCGCCCAGGGCCAGAGGCAGGCTCTGCGCCCCGCCCCGCCCCGCCCCGCCCGACGGCCCCGCCCCGCCCCGCCCCGCCAGTCACACGGTCACTTCCGTCTTGCTGGCTGTGTAGCAGGTGTGGTGACCGGGGATATAGTGCAGCTGTTCCACCGTGTTGTGTCTGCGGGAGGCGAAGGCCTGACGCTTGGCGGCCGTCTGGCTCTTGCCCAGAGTGGCATAGGAGTTACTGGAGGCACTGGGATGGGAGTGCATCTTGGTCATGCGGTACCGGTCCAGCACGGGCGTGGACACAAAGACGTCCGTGTGCGAGATGGCCCGCGACAGGGACTGCTCAGGGAAGGCCGTCCGCTCCGGGGACAGCAGCGGGTCCTGGGAGTGCAGGCGCTCGGTGGACAGCAGCTGCTCGTCGGACAGGATGCGGTCGTAGGGCAAGCCGAAGTCGTCGGGCAGGCCCCGCTCCGGGGACAGAACCCTGTCCTGGGACATGGCCCGGATGGGCCGGCGGGGTCGCTCTCGAGGTAAGGGCTTCTGTTGGGACATCTGGATGACGTTGAGGGGGAGGGTGCCACGGGCAGCCAGGTCCGGCAGGTGCCGCCTCCTCATGTAATACTCATCAGCCTCTTTGTCAGCTGGGGGGAGAGGGGGAGGGAGAAAGAGAGAGAGAGAAGTCAGCTGGGGTGACACTGTGACATCGCAGCCAGGACTGAACTAGGACCCCACAGCCCAGACAGGTGGAGGAGAGCTTCTCCACTGAATGTGCAAACCCAGTCCGGGGGGGGCTTGTGAAATGCAGATTCTGATTCAGACCTCCTGGTCCAGGGTGGACCTGGGAGTCTCTCTCACTGGCTCCCAGGCATTGCTGATGCCCCTGGTCCAGGACCACCCTGAGTATCCAGGGGGACATGAAGGTGCCCAGGGAGCTCAGGGCAGAGTTGCTGGCACGGCCAAGCCCCTCAGATCCTGCTCTGGTGCTGTTTCGACCACACTACGGTCCAGAAACAGGACGGCTCTGGCTGGAACACTCAAGGAAGCAGTTGGTGGCCTTCTGATGAGGTTCAGAGCCTCTCTCCGAGGAAGCTGGGTTGCTCCAGGGAAGTAAGATGCTCCAACCAGGAGGCACTGGTGAACATGCTTAGCTGGTAACTTAGGAACATAGTAACACCTTCTCTGAGTAACAGCCAGTGTCTAAGAAGCCAACACAGGGGCCTCCAGCCCCACATGTGCACAGAATCCAGCCAACACCTACTTCAACTGTGCCCACAACATGAGCAGCAGGCCAGAACCATCCTCTATGTGCACCTCATTCAATGCTCCACCCTTCTCTTCATCCAGGAGGCCCTCCCACACTCACAGGGACTGCTATACCCTTGAACTTACGCAGGACACACATAAGCCTGCTTTGCCCCAAACTTCAGGAACGAGGCTTCCTAGGGTTTTCCAAATCTCTGCAGAATGTGGGAATGCTGACTGTTCCACTGTTTGCCCAGAGGGTCCTGGATGGGTAGATCCTGCCTCCCTCTTCCCCGCCATTCATCAGATTCCTCGGATCATTAGGGATCCCCGCTTCTAGCCATAGAAATTCACCATTCTACCTTGGAGGTGGCTGATGTAGGTAGACCCAAGGGATGAATTTCATCAGGGTAGGTTACCCCGTAGCATCAAGCAAAGGCTCAGTCCCGCAGCTGGGTGGTCATGAAAATAGTCCCAGGGGGACGTGGAGGCAGAAGGTCCAAGGGTCAGGAGCTAGGAAAGAAGAGCCCTTGTGCTGTGTACCTTCTTGGCATTGTAAAGGGTCTTAATGGGTCTTCAGCCCACCCATGTTCAGAGGCTCCTTAGACTCACATGGCCTCACTCTTTATTCTTGGAACTCCACACCTGTCCCCTCAGGTGTAGTGCAAGAGAGAAAAACACAGGAGGATGTCACAGAGGCTGCAGAGGCAGACCCCAAGCCCAAGAAAACCCACTTACTTAGCCTCTTCAAGGATGAGTACTTGCTAGGGTGGGTCTTCACTGCAGACTCATAGGATGGGGGCAGGTGGGCCAAGTTCTGGAAGGAGCGGGAGAAGGAGAGGTCATAGGGCTCAGTGGCCGATGTCAGGATGTTGTTCATCCGTGGCTTCTCTACAAAAGAAGGGAGGGGTGCATGGCATTAGGGAAGACAGAGGGCAGGTAGGAGGGGAGGATCCAGGTTCTGTCTCTCACTCCTCATCCTGCTTTCCTGGTCTGCTGTGCTAGGACACGGGTGGTGCTGGTGACTCAGTTTCCCTCATGCCCAGTTCCAGTTGTCTACAAGCCTGGGGGCAGGTGCTGTTTTAGCTGTTACTGGCCACGCTGGTGGCTTGCCCTTCCTTGAATGGCAAACTCCTTCTCCCCATGTATGTCTGATGAAAACATAAGCCTGATAGAGCTGGAGGGGGGGTCATAAAATTGTCTACTTTGGAGTGAAAGTTCTGTCCTTTCCCTCACAGCTCTCAGGCTCAGAAAAATCTGAATTTGAAAGAGGTGGAGTGACTGGTCTTGTCCACATATCCATGGAACTGGGTCCAGGACCCCAACTCCACCAAGACTTTATCCCACACAACCCATGATGTCATTCCATCCCTCATTCCATCCCTTACATGGGCCTTGGGCCTCCCCAAGCCCTGCACCCAACAGGCCACCGTGAGCTACAAAGCTATTTCCTCCTCCTCTAGTACCTCCCCTAAGGCCCCCTTGGCTATCTCTGAGCCATTGGAGGAAAGAATGTAGGCAAAATGCGTAGCACATCATTCCCCTTTCCTCCCTCCTTCCCTTGAGACAGAGCCTTGAGATTCCAAACTCTGAAGAGAGAGAAGGGAGTGTGTTCAATGCTAGACCGGAGTGGGGGGTGGGGAATGGGAGGAGGAATGGAAGAGAAGATGAGCAGGCAATGAGGTGGATGACTAATGAGGTGAATGAGCTGAGCTGGGCTCTGTGGTTGAGGGGAGAGAGGAGATGCAGGTGTGGGTGAGGGAGTGGTTGTGAAGGAAGGAAGCAAGCATGCCTTGGTGCTTGACGGACTTGCTGTGCCTCAGCAAGAAGTCAACAGTGGTACCATTCCCCCAAATGAGGTAGGCAGGTGGCTCTCTCATTGTCCCTCTATCCTCTATGGTTTGGGACCCCCAAGAAGGGCTAGGCTTTGGCTTCCCCCTGCCTCTTGGCAAAGAGAGTGCCGAACTATGGAAGTCAGGAATTCTGTGAAATGGGGGGCAAAGAGGAGCACCTGCTAGGCTTGGTCCAAGGGCAGCCTCACTCCAGGGAACTCCCAGCTTCTCTATCCTTCCTGGCTTCACTGGTCCCCCCAAACACTGGGGATGGAGCCAGGGGAGCCCAGCCAATGAGCTGGTGTTCTTGCCAGCTCAGTACATATGTGAGGGGGTGAGGGATGCTCTACATCCCCAAGAGATCAGAACGTGCTGTGCAGAAAGAGCCTCCCTGGTATGGATCGGGATGGATGCCAGGAAGTGGAGTGGGCAGGAAGCTGGGAGCACTGCTATCCGGAACTGGGTGACAGCCACTGGTCCCCTAGCTCTCCTTTCTTCACTTTTGGTGATGCTGGAGAAGAATAAACTTCCCTCTGCCTCTTGGCATCATACTCCCACTGAGGGCATAGCTCAGCTCACCCACTTCCAAATGCAACATTTCTGGATGCTCTTCCCATCAGCCCCGCTTGTTCTCCAACTCATGCTGCTGAGCTAAGGCCAGCTCTTCTTTGTCTTCTGTCTCCACCATGATTACCCCTGCCCCCTTGCTTATGCTGTCTTTCCTATTGCAATGCCTTTCCTTACTCGTCCTCTGTCCAAATTCTCTCTTCACTCAAGACTCCTCACTATGGCAATGTCACATCTTTTCAGCCCACAGCGATATCCGGTCTTCAAGCCCCTATTGCTTTTCCAGGCAATCCCACCCAGTTTAGTTGTCTATGTGATCTCTGATCAGTTGACTTGAGCTGGTCTTGTTGATCACCAAAGATGGCAATGTCCTTGACAGCAGAAATCTTGCTTTCCAATTTGATGCCTTCATAGTGTTTGGCCCCAAATCAGGATCCAACTAATGCTCTTTGGTTAATCAAGTTGACACAGGCCATCTTCCCCTTTAATAGTCAGTCTGCCAGCTCCTGGGGGCAAGTGTAGCCTCCAAGGAAGAAATGCAGAGAAAGCCCTGCTCCCACCAGGCTGTGAGCTGCTGAAGGGCAAGGACCAGATCTACCTACCCTTGCCCCCTTGTACCAGGTGGAAAAAGAAAAGACCGGGAGAGGAGCTGGGAAGAATGGCTCCTCTTCTGTCCTCAGGAGGCTGTGCTTATGTTGGCTCCTTCTGGAGAAAACCAGCTCCTACTTATCCTTCCAGAATGTTCAGGAGTGAGTGGAGCACTCCTCGCTTGCCTTTTCTGGCTCCTCTTCCTACAGCTGTGTCATCACCATGGGCATCCCCCAGGCTCTCTGCTTCTGCCTTCTGCTTTTCTCTTTCAGCCTTCTCTGCACAGACTGCCCCCACTCCCAGGCCGTCTGTTCCTGCTTCCAAAGCATAACTCACGTCTTCAGCTGTAACCTGCCTCCAGACTGCATCTCTGCATTTCTAGCTGCCTGCTGAATCATTTCTCTTGACTATCCTTTGGTTCTCTCCAGCTTCAGATGTCCAGATCCAAATTCACCATCGACAGCTTCAGCTCCCCTACACACAGGCTGCTTTCTTGCCTCTCCAGATTGCATTACTAAAAACTCCCATTCTTCTAATTGAGCATAGCTCACCATTTTACTCACAGTTGACTCTTGCCAGCCATATTCAGTGAGTAAGTTTTCTCGATTCCTTCACCATCGTGTTTCATATCTGAACCTTTTTGTCTTTTCCCACTGTCCACATCACCCCTGGGACCTGCTGCTTCTTAACTGATCTCTCTAATGTCTTCTAGTTCTGGTTTTTTCCTAGACCCCACAACCTGAAACAGCTTATTAAACTATTGCTTTCATCACACATTTCCACCAGGAGCCTCGCCCTAGAGGGGGACATCAAAATAGTCCAGTTCTAGCCTCCTAATTATAATGCTCAACACCTCAGTGCTGATGCAGAGCATAATCTCACAGGAGGGTGGTAAGTCTCTTTGCCAAGAGAGCTGCAGATTTTATCTTTGTTTTGAGTTTCTCTCTCACTAAAATTTAATGATGTTTTCACTCCTTCAGAGCAAAGACAGAGGAATGACTGATAGTTCATAATTTACATGGCTGTCTTGTGTCCTACCAAGTTTTGAGCGGGTGCCCAAAATAGTTTTTCTCTGCCATTCCAGATGTTACGTTGCGACCTGGCAGGAGGAAGTGTTAAAAAGGAAACTTGGTTTTGTAAACCTCTGGGGCTGCCTCCACACTCCCGTGCTCTACAACCTTCATCTTCCTCCCCTGCCCAGGGGCTAATGCTCAGGTCACCCAGTCTGGTTTTGAGTGTTAGCAAATCTTACTTGGTTTGGGGTGGATTGATAGGGTTTATATGCCAAGTCCCATGCCATTAGTAAATGGTACCACAAGCAGCCTTGGGCCAAGGAGAGTGCTCACTCCTTGCTGTGGACATATGGAATTGATGACCGCAAGAAGTGATCTAGATTGCACATGAGAATGGGCTAAGAGAGGGTCTCACTCCTTCCCTTTCATGGTGGAAGGTCACTCCAGTTTCAGAGACAGGACACGAGGGGGTCAATGGTGTAAGGGTGGGACTGAGCCATCGTGGGCTCCTTACACCTCCTGAGCATCAGTGAGTCATGACCATAGGTCTGATGCCTGATGGGCATCAGTAGTCAGGATGGACCCACTCGGAATGGGGATGGAATACGGAGTGCTCACAGCCATCTCTCACCATGTGTAGGGGTCTGGGCAGCACTGCTTAAAATCGGATGGTTATACTGATGATCACCTGGAAATCATAGAAAAGAGATGTTTAAAGAAAAGTTCAGGCATTCCATTGTTGCTCCCGCGCAATAGCACCTCTCTTGACATCTAATGTGCTTCTCTGAGTCCGAGGATGCCCTTCTGAAACCTGATGCCCTGGAAAAGTGAAGGGCAGGAGGCAGTGTGTTAGGCGCAAAGAAACTTCCTCTGCTGTTTGTGTGTCTCTCTCCTTCTGCACCAAGGCTTCCTCTGTCACCATGGAGACCCACCCACATCTGTGGATCTGGCTGACCGGCAACAGAGGTTTGTTGGGGTGGAGGTGGGTGGAGGAGAAAGAGGGATGGAGACTAAGGGCCATTTGGCAAGTACACACACATGGGGTGGGGAACCGGGCAGGGGAAGGAGATCCTTTTGGGGGGGGAAGGGGTGTTTTAGGGTGTGGTTAGCCAGGAAGAGGATTCCCTAACTTAAGGTGCTTATACTTTTACGGGGCTTTGATTTGTCCTTTATACACAGGTGTCTGGGTGCATCCTCAGGTGGGACAAGCTGACGTGAACTGTCCACTGCTTGGGATCAGGAGTCCTGGGTTCTTGGCTCTGTCCTGCCTCTACATGACACAGCCCAACCTTTCCAAAGCATTTCTTTTTATTATAAATGGCAAAGTCCACATGGATTGAACAAGTCACAAAATTAATAGGGTCCCAGTTGCCAAAGCGCAGAGTTCAAGGCATTCTAAGGGCTTCTGAAACTGAATGCACCTGTGGTTTTTGCCACGAAAGAACACTTCATCCCTATGTTATTACTTTAATTCAACATTGTATTTTTGCTTCTAATTTCAACTAAAGCAAGGGGGGAAGGAGGCATGAAGTCTTTGCTTTAGTTTTTCTAAACCATGGTTTACAGCCATGCCATCATCTTGGGGCTAGAAGATCTGCTTCTGTTTCCCTTCATCTCGCTATTGAAACCATCTTTTACTACTCCTGGCATCCTAGCCTCTGGCTGCTCACTATTCAGCTTCCTCATGAGACCCCTTCACCTCTTGTATTCCCGACATACTGATGCTTCATGAAGGCTCTACCTTCTTGCACAAACTGACAGTTCTCAAATACACCTCTTGTTGAAGGTCCATCTGGTCTGGTCTGTAGGGTTTGATTCTAAACAGCTTACAGACATGCCCTCGAAATTCCTGCCCTTATTCCAAACCACTGTGTCCCGAAGCGAGCTGAGCCTTCTCATCATTTTATTGTCCCATGGTCAAGCTTCTGTCTGTCCGTGGCACTAATATTCTATGGGCTTGCAAACCCCAGTCATGGTCCACCATTTCCCTTCCGTCATTCTCCCCAAATCCTGTTCCTATAGCTACCTCCAAAATCCAGGCCCATAATATATCTTTTTGTCCAGATTCCTCTTAGCTCTAGACCCTGGCCATTTCTAAGACAAATCATCCTGGGTACTCCTACTAGACAAAATTTCCCCTACTAAGGGAATTGTGACATCGTTCCTTTGGTTCAGACCAGACTCTTTAAGTAGTCATGGACATTATCCAAAGGGGATGTGGGTTTGGGCAGCAAGCTAGAATTTCTCACATAATGGTATTCTTCCCTCCCAAGACCGAATATTAAGCTATATCCAGGGAAAAAAACATTTGCCAAAGGTTGAATTAATGCTACATCGGACCTGGATTTAAGCAAGAGGAGAGAATCCAGGAAGGGAGATAAAGGATAATTTTTTTTTCCCTTTTTGCTTGTCCTCCAGAGGCAAGGAGAAAACCAGTTTCATTGCTCTCTGTTGTTGTTATTTTTTGGTTTATTTGTTTTTAGGCAATATGGCAGCATTAGAGACAGCTGTAAAAAATGGAAGAGCCCAGTGGAAGGATGGTGAGTGGCAGTTAGACAGAAACACTCTTAATCTTCCATATTAGAGTCTAGGTGCCACCGAGGAAAGGGACATCAATTCATTTCAGTTAATACCTCCTGGTCACCGGTTGCGCTCTGTGCTTTGTGCTAAACACATTCACCTACATTTTTTTTAAAGATTTTATTTATTTATTTGAGAGAGAGAGAGAATGAGAGATAGAAAGCACAAGAGGGAAGAGGGTCAGAGGAAGAAGCAGACTCCCCGCCGAGCAGGGAGCCTGATGCGGGACTTGATCCCGGGACTCCAGGATCATGACCTGAGCCAAAGGCAGTCGCTTAACTAACTGAGCCACCCAGGCGCCCTACATTTTTGAGAATGAATATTAAGACCAATTTTGATTTGTATATATGTTATTGGCCTACCCATTTCCAAACTGTAAAAAAACCTCTTTAAATGTCTTCTTTGAGGTAGTCCTTATCATTTTTCTTTACAGATGCATTTGCAAGCAGGATAAATGTCTTGCATTTAGATATTTTGTTTACAAGTGCAATGCTTTTCCTTTTGTTTGAATCACACTTCGAATGTTTTGCTAACATTTAATTAAGGGAAGAAATTTAAAGCATAAAGGAGAAAATTAAAACTGTCTTAAAATAACCACGATGACACTTTGTTATATTTCCTTTTCTTTCTCTCCCCCTGGAAATGACTATGTGTATGTTTACTTTCAACACACACACAATATTACAATGAATTACCTTTTGCATTTGTCATTTTGCACAAGTGCGAATCAGCTTTCAGCTCTTAATGTGGAGAAAAATACAGATAAATACGATGATTTGATCCTCACATTTGTACAAAATAACAAATGTGTGAGGTTATTCATTGCAACATTTTTATAGTTTTTATAAAACTATAATAAACTAAAATTTATAAAAATTTATAAAATTTTGTAGCAAAGAAAAGGAAAAAAGAAGGAAACTAAATGTTCATAGGCATATGTACATAAACACACACAGATAAATACGTATAGGTTCCACAGATGTGAGTGTCTCAAATACATTACTTTTTTTTTAAAGATTTTATTTATTTATTTGAGAGAGAGAGAATGAGAGACAGAGAGCATGAAAGGGAAGAGGGTCAGAGGGAGAAGCAGACCCCCCGCTGAGCAGGGAGCCCGATGTGGGACTTGATCCCTAGACTCCAGGATCATGACCTGAGCCGAAGGCAGTCGCTTAACCAACTGAGCCACCCAGGAGCCCTCAAATACACTACTTTTAATCTGTTTCCTTTATACTTAATGGACAACGTATCTGGAATATATTTTC
The DNA here is from genome assembly GCF_009762305.2 of Zalophus californianus. Classification (NCBI taxonomy): domain Eukaryota; kingdom Metazoa; phylum Chordata; class Mammalia; order Carnivora; family Otariidae; genus Zalophus; species Zalophus californianus. The sequence goes on along the minus strand of NC_045610.1, from coordinate 5,775,031 downwards.
ACATTTTGAAATATTCCTTGAAATATTTTATATGGGTTCATAATAGTCCTTTCTATAGAATACTCTATAGTACACATCTATAATGTAAGCATTAAATTATATAATTTAAGCCATTCATCTCTTCCTGGGAATTCCCTTAATTTGCTTTTGGTGTCGTATTATTTCATTACAACATTGGATTCTATTTGCATATATTTATAAATTTTTTAAAATATTTATTTATTTATTTTAGAGAGAGTGAGGCAGTGAGTGGGGGGAGGGGCAGAGACAGAGAATCTCAAGCAGACTCCCCCCTGCTGAGCATAGAGCCCGACACAGAGCTTGATCTCACCACCCTGAGATCATCACCTGAGCCAAAACAAAGAATTTGACACCTAACCGACTGTGCCACCCAGGCACCATTTGCAAATATTTATTTAATTCATATATATTCATAAAGAAAGTTTGTCTTTTTTTGTGGTAAGATATCAAGTTTGTGCATCAAGAAAATGATTTCGTTGAGTCAGGTGAATAGCATTCAAATTTTCTCTGTGCCCTGAAACTAATATAGCACATGAGAAACCCGTTCTTTGGAAGTTTGGAGGAATACAATAATAATGTCTAGTGTCTTTGGGGGAGTTTTTGTTAGTACCGTATAGGAGGCTGCCTTAGTATTTCATTGACTGCACAAAAAATTTGGGAGATGGATGTTATAATCACCAATTTATAGGTAGGGAAACTGAGGTTTGGAGAGGTCAGTAATTGGCTTAACAGGTGAAGCTGGGGATGCAAATCCAGGCGGGCTTGCATGAAAGCCCGCATCCATAACCAGTACATGCACTGCTTCTCACACTCGGCAACATTTTATTTACATATTAATCCATTCAGTTTTCCAACTCTAAATTCAACTTGTAGTTTCTATTTTTCCTAAATATATCTACTGGAACTTTGTAAATTTTTTAGCTTAAAACTGTAACATTCCTCAAAAAAAAAAAAACCCTCTCTATATGAAATTCTGTCTTTTCTTTTTTTCCTTTAAATTTTTTTATTGGCATGTTAATCACCATACATTACATCATTAGTTTTTAATGTAGTGTTCCATGATTCATTGTTTCTGCATAACACCCAGTGCTCCACGCAGAATGTGCCCTCTTTAATACCCATCACCAGGCTAACCCATTCCCCGCCCCCAGAACCCTCAGTTTGTTTTTCAGAGTCCATCGTCTCTCACGGTTTGTCTCCTCCTCCGATTTCCCCACCTTCATTCTTCCCCTCCTGCTATCTTCTTCTTTTTTTTTCTCTCAACATATATATTGCATTATTTGTTTCAGAGGTACAGAGCTGTGACTCTACAGTCTTGCACAATTCACAGCGCTCACCATAGCACGTACCCTCCCCAATGACTATCACCCAGCCACCCAATCCCTCCTACCCCAGCCCCACTCCAGCAACCCTCAGTTTGTTTCCTGAGATTAAGAATTCCTCATATCAGTGAGGTCATATGATACATGTCTTTCTCTGATTGACTTATTTCACTCAGCATAACACCCTCCAGTTCCATCCACGTTGTTGCAAATGGCAAAATCTCATTCCTTTTGATGGCTGTATAATATTCCATAGTATATATATACCACACCTTCTTTATCCATTCATCTGTCGATGGAAATCTTGGCTCTTTCCAGTTTGGCTATTGTGGACATTGCTGCTATAAACATCGGGGTTCACGTACCCCTTTGGAACCCTACATTTGTATCTTTGGGGTAAATACCCAGGAGTGCAATTGCTGGGTCATATGGTAGCTCTATTTTCAACTGTTTGAGGAACCTCCATACTGTTTTCCAGAGTGGCTGCAGCAGCTTGCATTCCCACCAACAGTGTAGGAGGGTTCCCCTTTCTCCGCATCCCCGCCAACATTAGTCATTTCCTGACTTGTTAATTTTAGCCATTCTGACTGGTGTGAGGTAGTATCTCATTGAGGTTTTGATTTGGATTTCCCTGATGCTGAGTGATGTGGAGCACTTTTTCATGTGTCTCTTGGCCATTTGGATATCTTCTTTGGAAAAATGTCTCTTCATGTCTTCTGCCCATTTCTTGATTGGATTATTTGTTCTTTGGGTGTTGAGTTTGATAAGTTCTTTATAGATTTTGGATACTAGCCCTTTATCTGATATGTCATTTGTAAATATTTTCTCCCATTCTGTCGGTTGTCTTTTGGTTTTGTGGACTGTTTCTTTTGCTGTGCAAAAGCTTTTTATCTTGATGAAATCCCAATAGTTCATTTTTGCCCTGGCTTCCCTTGCCTTTGGCGATGTCTCTAGGAAGAAGTTGCTGCGGCTGAGGTTGAAGAGGTTGCTGCCTGTGTTCTCCTTTAGGATGTTGATGGACTCCTGTCTCACATTTAGGTCTTTCAACCATTTGGAGTCTATTTTTGTGTGTGGTGTAAGAAAATGGTTCAGTTTCATTCTTCTGCATGTGGCTGTCCAATTTTCCCAACACCATTTGTTGAAGAGACTGTCTTTTTTCCACTGGACATTCTTTCCTGCTTTGTCAAAGATGAGTTGACCATAGAGTTGAGGATCCATTTCTGGGCTCTCTGCTCTGTTCCATTGATCTATGTGTCTGTTTTTGTGCCAGTACCATACTGTCTTGATGATGACAGCTTTGTAATAGAGCTGGAAGTCTGGAATTGTGATGCCGCCAGCTTTGCTTTTCTTTTTCAACATTCCTCTGGCTATTCGGGGTCTTCTCTGGTTCCATACAAATTTTAGGATTATTTGTTCCATTTCTTTGAAAAAAGTGGATGGTATTTTGACGGGAATTGCATTGAATGTGTAGATTGCTCTAGGTAGCATTGACATCTTCACAATATTTGTTCTTCCAATCCATGAGCATGGAAAGATCTTCCATTTCTTTGTGTCTTCCTCAATTTCTTTCATGAGTATTTTATAGTTTTCTGAGTACAGATCCTTTGCCTCTTTGGTTAGATTTATTCCTAGGTATCTTACGGTTTTGGGTGCAATTGTAAATGGGATTGACTCCTTAATTTCTCTCTCTTCTGTCTTGTTGTTGGTGTATAGGAATGCCACTGATTTCTGTGCATTGATTTTCTATTCTGCCACTTGACTGAATTCCTGTATGAGTTCTCGCAGTTTTGGGGTGGAGTCTTTTGGGTTTTCCACATAAAGTATCATATCATCTGCAAAGAGTGAGAGTTTGACTTCCTCTTTGCCGATTTGGATGCCTTTGATTTCTTTTTGTTGTCTGATTGCTGTGGCTAGGACTTCTAATACTATGTTGAATAGCAGTGGTGAGAGTGGACATCCCTGACGCATTCCTGACCTTAGGGGGAAAGCTCTCAGTTTTTCCCCATTGAGAATGATATTCGCTGTAGGTTTTTCATAGATGGCTTTTATGATATCGAGGTAGGTACCCTGTATCGCTATACTCTGAAGAGTTTTGGTCAAGAAAGGATGCTGTACTTTGTCAAATGATTTTTCTGCATCTATTGAGAGGATCATATGATTCTTGTTCTTTCTTTTGTTAATGTATTGTATCACGTTGATTGATTTCCAGGTGTAGAACCAACCTTGCAGCCCACGGATAAATCCCATTTGGTCGTGGTGAAGAATCCTTTTAATGTACTGTTGGATCCTATTGGCTAGTATTTTGGTGAGAATTTTTGCATCCATGTTCATCAAGGATATTGGTCTGTAATTCTCCTTTTTGATGGGGCCTTTGGTTTGGGGATCGAGGTAATGGTGGCCTCATAAACTGAGTTTGGAAGTTTTCCTTCCATTTCTATTTTTTGGAACAGTTTCAGACAAATAGGTATTAATTCTTGTTTAAATGTTTGATAGAGTTCCCCTGGGAAGCCTTCTGGCCCTGGGCTTTTGTTTCTTGGGAGATTTTTGATGACTGCTTCAATTTCCTTAGTGGTTATAGGTCTGTTCAGGTTTTCTATTTCTTCCTGGTTCAGTTTTGGTAGTTGATACATCTCTAGGAATTTCTTCCTAGAGATGTATCATTTCTTCCGTTTCTTCCAGGTTATCTAATTTGCTGGCATAGAGTTGCTCATAATAGGTTCTTATAATTGTTTGTATTTCTTTGGTGTTGCTTGTGATCTCTCCTCTTTCATTCATGATTTTGTTGATTTGGGTCATTTCTCTTTTCTTTTTGATAAGTCTGGCCAGGGGTTTATCAATCTTGTTAATTCTTTCAAAGAACCAGCTCCTTGTTACATTGATCTGTTCTACTGTTCTTTTGGTTTCTTCTTCATTGCTTTCTGCTCTGACCTTTATTATTTCTCTTCTCCTGCTGGGTTTAGGCTTTATCTGCTGTTTTTTCTCTAGCTCGTTTAGGTGTAGGATTAGGTTGTGTATTTGAGACCTTTTTTGTTACTTGACAAAGGCTTGTATTGCTATATACATTCCCCTTAGGACTGCCTTTGCTGCATCCCAAAGATTTTAAACAGTTGTGTTTTCATTTTCATTGGTTTCCATGAATTTTTTTAATTCTTAGTAGGATGCTCTTTACCCTCCATGTATTTGAGTTCTTTTCGACTTTCCTCTTGTGATTGATTTCTACTTTCAAAGCACTGTGGTCTGAAAATATGCAGGGAATAATCCCAATCTTTTGGTATCGGTTGAGACCTGATTTGTGACCTAGGATGGGATCTATTCTGGAGAATGATCCATGGGCGCTAGAGAAGAATGTGTATTCTGTTGCTTTGGGATGATATGTTCTGAATATGTCTGTGAAGACCATTTGGTCCAGCGTGTCATTTAAAGTCTTTATTTCCTTGTTGATCTTTTGCTTAGATGATCTGTCCATTTCAGTGAGGGGGGTGTTAAAGTCCCCCACTATTATTGTATTGTTGTCAATGTGTTTCTTTGCTTTTGTTATTAATTGCCTTATATAATTGGCTGCTCCCATGTTAGGGACATAGATATTTACAACTGTTAGATCTTCTTGTTGGACAGACCCTTTAAGTAGGATTTAGTGTCCTTCCTCGTCTCTTATTACACTCTTTGGTTTAAAATCTAATTTGTCTGATATAAGGATTGCCACCCCAGCTTTCTTTTGGTGTCCATTAGCATGGCAAATCGTTTTCCACCCCTCGCTTTCATTCTGGGGGTGTCTTTGCATCTAAAATGAGTCTCTTGCAGGAAGCATATCAATGGATCTTGTTTTTTAATCCAATCTGATAGCCTGTCTTTTGATTGGGGCATTTAGCCCATTTACATTCAGGGTAAGTATTGAAAGATATGAATTTAGTGCCATTGTATTGCCTGTAAGATGACTGTGACTATATATTGTCTGTGTTCCTTTCTGGTCTATGTTGCTTTTAGGCCCTCTCTTTGCTTAGAGGACACCTTCAATATTTCCTGTAGGGCTGGTTTTGTGTTTGCAAATTCCTTTAGTTTTTGTTTGTCCTGGAAGCTTTTTATCTCTCCTTCAATTTTCAATGAGAGCCTAGCTGGATATAGTATTCTTGGCTGCAGATTTTTCTCGTTTAGTGCTCTGAAGATATGCCAGTCCTTTCTGGCCTGCCAGGTCTCTGTGGATAGGTCTGTTGCCAGTCCAATGTTTCTACCATTGGAGGTTACAGATCTCTTCTCCTGAGCTGCTTTCAGGATTTTCTGTTTGTCTCTGAGACTTGTAAGTTTTACTATTAGATGTTGGGGTGTTGACCTATTTTTATTGATTTGACAGGGGTTCTTTGTGCCTCCTGGATTTTGATGCCTGTTTCCTTCCCCACATTAGGGAAGTTCTCTGGTATAATTTGCTCCAATATACCTTCTGCCCCTCTGTCTCTTTCTTCTTCTTCTGGTATCCCAATTATTCTAATGTTGTTTCGTCTTATGGTATCGCTTATCTCTCGAATTCTGCCCTCGTGATCCAGTAGTTGTTTATCTTTTTCTCAGCTTCTTTATTTTCCATCATTTGGTCTTCTATATCACTAATTCTCTCTTCTGCCTCATTTATCCTAGCAGTTAGTGCCCCCATTTTTGATTGCACCTCATCAATAGCCTTTTTGATTTCGACTTGGTTAGATTTTAGTTCTTTTATTTCTCCAGAAAGGGTTTCTCTAATAACTTCCATGTTTTTCAAGCCCAGCTAGTATCTTTAAAATCATGATTCTGAACTCTAGGTCCGACATCGTACTAATGTCCATATTGAGTAGGTCCCTGGCAGTCGGTACTACCTCTTTTTCTTTTTGTTGAGGTGATTTTTTCTGTCTTTTCATTTTGTCCAGAGGAGAATAGATGAATGAGAGCACAAAATGCTAACAGGGTAATAACGTCCCCAGAAAATATACTCTAAACAAATCAGAAAAGACCTGAAACCAGGGGAAAAGAAAGGGAAAGAATGAAAAAAGAAAAAGAAAAAGATAAAAACAAACAAAAACAGAACAAAACAAAAAAAGAGAATATGATCAAACATGATCAGGCTGGTGCATAGATCAGTGCCACACACTAGATTTTGGGTGTATTTTGGTCTGTTAGAAGAAAGTGCCTCCCAAAATTTTAATGAAAGAAAAACTTATATATGTACAAAAATAAGGGTTGATACAATGAAGGGATGGAATATGACTGTAAAGATGAAAATTATAAAAATTTTTATAAAAGGAATTGATGAAATAAGAAGTTGTTTGAAAAAAGAAAGAAGAGGATTTTTAAAAAAAAGGAAAAAAAGGGGGGAGAGAATGTGATCAGGCAGGAGATTAGAACAAAGTCATACACTAGAGATTTAGGGTATATTTTGATCTGTTAGAAGAAACTGTATCTCAAAATTTTAAAGAGAGAACTATATATATATATATATATATGCCAAAAATATGAGTAACTACTATGAAGGAATAGAATATGACTCTAAAAATGAAAAATAAAAGTTTTTTTAAAAAAGGGATTGATAAGATGTTGTTTGAAAAAGGGAAAAAGAAAAATTAAAAGAAAAGTTAAAAAAATTAACTTTGAAAGACTAATGAATCATGGTAAAAAAGCCATGAATTCTATGTGCAGTATTCCCCTAGCGCTGGAGTTCTCCCGTTCTCCTTGATCGGTAAACTTGGTCTTGGCTTGCTGGCTGTTCGTGCTGATCTTCTGGGGGAGGGGCCTGTTGCCGTGGTTCCCAAATGTCTTTGCCAGAGGCGGAATTGCCCCGCCCTTGTCGGCCCGGGCTAAGCAAGCTGCTCGGGTTTGATCTCAGGAGCTTTTGTTCCCTGCAAGCTCTCGGTACAGCTTTGGAGGACCAGGGTGAAAATGGTGGCCTCCCAATCTCCATCCAGAGGAGCCGAGAACTCGGGGCCCCGCCCCTCAGTGCGCCCCCAGAGAAGAGCAGTCAGTCACTCCCGTGTCCCCGGTCTCCGGCCGCACTCCGTGCTCACCCGGCCTGTGACCGAGTGTTTCTATCTCTGGCCCCCGACCCCATGTGGAGTCTCCAAACCCAGCAGATCCCTGCGGTGCACTCCCGCGCCGCTCCTCCCGGGGGAGGAAGGGGAGTCTCCCCGGCTCTGCCACTTGTTGGGTCCCTGCTGGAGGAGCAGTGGCCCGACTGGCCCCCGGATCACAGTCTATGGCCACCCCGAGCTGAGAGCCCGCGCCTCGGCTCCGTCTCTGCAGCCGGCTTCCCCGCTCCGATACCTGGGAGCTCTGCCGCACTCAGGCACCCCCGGTCTTCCTGTGACCCCGAGGGTCCTGAGACCACACTGTCCCGCGAGGATTCCACCCCCCGCTTAGCCACTGGAGCGACGTCCCTCCGCGGAACCGACTTCTAAAAGTTCCGATTTTGTGCTCCGCGGCTCTAGCACTTGCCAGAAGCGGCCGACGGAGGGCCCCTCCCCCGCCGTCTATCCTCCCGAATATCGCCTCGGATTCACTTCTCCGCACGTCCTACCTTCCAGTAAGTGGTCACTTCTCTGTTCAGAGAGTTGTTGCTACTCTCCTGTTCGATCTCCTGTTGAGTTCGTAGGTGTTCAGAATGGTTTGATCCCTATCCAGCTCAATTCCTGAGACCAGACGAAATCCAGGTCTCCTACTCCTCTGCCATCTTGCTCTGCCCTCTCTAAGTCTTTTCTTATTCTTAGTTTTCTGTGTTAAAATTTTCTGGATCAGCAATTTTTTCATATTATTATTCTTTTTCCAAGAACTATCCCTTATACATATGTATTCTTTGTTTTGTCTTCAAATCTTATTTTATGCTTCTGGACTTGTTCATTTCTTCCCTCCTAATTTTCCTTGGTTTGGTTTGCTTTTGTTTTCTCATTTCTGGGCTCAAATCTTTGGTATATTTACTTTTCCTCTTTTCTTTTTATAATATAGGGTCTTTAGCTCTGATTTCATCTCTGGCACCTTCTCATCAATGTTCTTATTGTTGCAATGTCCTAAATGATCTGTAATTGCACCCTTGGTTTTCCCTCGGACCCAAGAGTTCTTTAGTAGAGTGTTGTTACATTTTGAAGTGTTTGGGTGTGCTGGTTTGAGCTTTGGCCCTTAATTTTCTGTCTCATTGTATCGTGGTCTTTTGGGAATTTATTGAGATTTCCTTTATGGGCTACTATATAATCGATTTTTATAAATGTTTCATGAGTACTTAGAGAAAAGGTATATTTTCCTTTTGGAGGGTACAAAATGGGCATATATCTATTCAATCAAACACATGAAATACATCATTCAGTTCTCCTCCATCCTAATTCATTCGTTGCCTACTTGTTCTGTCAAAGATGGAGGGACGTGTATTAGGATCTCCCACTACTTTGTGTTCCTGTCATTTTCTCTTGGTATTTGTCATGGAATTGCTTTTATGTATTCCCTAGCCACATCATTCAGCACAAAAAGGCTCATGGTACGTATGTCTTCTTTGTGGCTGCCCTCTTTATCAACATTAAATAACCCTTTCTGTCCTACTTAATGCCTTTTCTTGTCTTTAAGTCCTCTTGATCTGATATTTATATTGCCCACCCAGCTTTCCTTTTGTTTGCATTTGCCTGATGAACTTTGCCTATCCTTTTACATCTAACCTTTCTGTGTCATGTTGTTTTATGCTTGTCTCTTGACAGAGCACACAGTTTTCTGTGTGAAAATCTACCTTATGTACTTTGGCACTTTCTGGATTGCCTTGATAGCTAGAAGCAAGTCCTCCTGCTCAGGAAACTGTCCTCCCTTCTTTAAAATAAAAATATATGTATTTATTTTAGAGAGAGAGAGGGCAAGAGCGAGTGGTGGGGAGGGGCAGAGAAAGAAGGAAAGAGAATCCTCAAACAGACTCCCCACTGAGTGCAGAGCCTGATTCAGGGCTCAATCTCAGGACCCTGAGATCATGACCTGAGCCAAAACCAAGAGTCAGACACTAATGGACAGAGCCATCCAGGTGCCTCAAACTGTCCTCCCTTCTACTGTGGCCCCCATAGTTGTATGTGACATGACCCTGCTCCCCTTAATATAGGCCAAACTCTAGGTCACGGCTGATTTGACCAGATGTGAATACCACACTCAGCCTGGGCCAATTAGAGCTCCTTTTCCAGAAATGAGGAATTATAAGAGAGGTTTGGTCTCTCTGCATGGTTGGACCCATGGCGTGTAAACTATGTAGCTATGGGGCAGTCCTGTAGATTCGGAAGAGAGAAGGTCAGCCTTTAGAGACTGTGGCACATTATATTTTATAAAAACAGCCACAGTTATAGTTCTAGTCCCACATGTTCTCCTAGAACATTCCCACTCCAACATTAGAGGGAGTATCCTCTGCACCTCCTTAAAACTGTAGGGCTTTGGTGACTGCCACAGTAAGCACAGTGCAGCAGAAGTAATACTGTATGACTTCCACAGGGAGGTTGCAAAAGGTCATGTGGCTTTCACCTGTCTCTCTTGAGGCACACTCAACCTTGGATCCCAGCCACCATGCTGTAAGGAAGTCCATGCCACATGCAAAGCCTACAGGTAAGGGCTGGAAGCTCCAGCTAAGATATCTGTCCACAACCAACATCAACTGGCAGATGTGTGAGTGAGGAAGACTTCACATGACTCCAGCCCCCAGCCTTCCAGCTGCCCAAGCTATGCCCACTGAGCCCTGCCCCAATCACAGATTTATAAGAAAAAGAAATGTTGCCTTCATGGTATCATTCTCTACCACAAAGATTTTTATTTTGAGATAATTATAGATTCACATGCAACTAGAAGAAAGACTACAGATATCTTGTATACCCTTTAGCCAACTTCCCCAGTGGTAATATCTTACAAAAAACCATAGATTGTATCAAAACCAGAATACTGACATTGAGTCCGTCAAGGTGAAGAACATTTCCATCACTAGGAGGATTCTTCTTGTGGCCCTTGTATAGCCACACCCACTTCCTTCCTGTACCCACCCCTTCAGTAACCCCTGACCACCATTAACCTGTCCATCATTTCTATCACTTTTGTTATTTCAAGAATGTTATATAAATGGACTCATACGGCATGTAACTTTTGGGATTGGATCTTTCATCAAGCATAATTCACTGGACACCCACCAGGTTGTTGCGTGTATCAATAGCTCATTACTTTTTATTGCAGTGAATATCCTATGATCTGGGCGTACCACAGCTTAACTATTCATCTTCTGAAGGACATCTGGATCCTCAGTTTTGTTATATTACGAATAGTTACTATAAACATTCATGTGCAGGTTTTTGTCAACATGTCTTAATTTTCTAGGATAAATGTGCAGGAACACAACTGCTGGATTGTGTGGTAGTTATATGTTTAATCTTGTAAAGAATCTGCCAAACTGTCCTCCAGAGTGGCTGTGCTGTTTTACATTCCCATTAGCAACAAATGAGTGATCCAGTTTCTCCACATCTTTGTGAGCAATTGGTGTTGTCACTATTTTTTATTTTAGCCATTTTTAGTTAGCTATGATAGCTGTGTATTGATATCTCATTGTGGCTATAATTTGCATTTCCCTAATGGCTAATGATGTTAAACATCTTTTCATGTGCTTATTTTTCATCTGTATATCTTTTTCAGTGAAATGTCTCTTGATTACTTTTGCCCATTTCTAATCAGATTGTTTGCATTTTTCCTATTAAATGTTGAGAGTTCTTTCTATATCCTAGATAATAGTTACTTGTAGAATATATGGTTTATAAATATTTCCTCCCAGACTGTAGCCTGTCTTGTCATCCTTTTAACATAGAATCTTTTGTGGAACAAAAGTTTTAATTTTGATGAAGTCCAATTTATCAATTTTTTATCTTATAGACTGTGCTTTTGGTGTCAAGTCCAAAACTTTTTTCTAAGCCCTAGGTCCTGAAGATTTTTAATTTTCTCCTGTTTTTTTTTTTCCCTAGATATTTTATGTTTTACATTTAAGTCCATGATCCATTTCGGTTTTTTTTTTTTTTTTTTTTTAAAGAGAGAATTGGCGGGGAGGGGCAGAGGGAGAGGGAGGGAGAGAATCCTAAGCAGGCTCCATGCCCAGAGCACAGCCTGACATGGGGCTTGATCTCATGACCCTGAGACCATGACCTGAGCTGAAATCAAGAGTCTGATGCTTAATCAACTGAGCTACCCAGGCGCCCCATTTTGAGTTAATTTTTATACAAAGTATAAGACTTAGGTTTAACTTGAGGGCTTTTTTCCCCCCTTCCTTCCTTCCTTTCTTTCTGATGGCCAATTACTTTACCATCATTTCTTGAAAAGGCTCTCTTTCCTCCATCTAGTTGCTTTTGCATATGTTTTTAAAAGTTGGATATATTTGTTTGAATCTATTTCTGGGTTTTCTATTCTGTTCCATTGATCTACATGTCCTTTCTCTGCCAATACTAAATAATCTTTCTGCAAAAGACTCCACCCCAAAACTGCTAGAACTCATACAGGAATTCAGTAAAGTAGCAGGATATAAAATCAATGCACAGAAATCAGTGGCATTCCTATACACCAACAACAAGACAGAAGAGAGACAAATCAAGGAGTCTATCCCATTTACAATTGCACCCAAAACCATTAGATACCTAGGAATAAATCTAACCAAAGAGGCAAAGGATCTGTACTCAGAAAACTATAAAATACTCAGGAAAGAAATTGAAGAAGACACAAAGAAATGGAAAAACGTTCCATGCTCATGGATTGGGAGAATCAACATTGTGAAGATGTCAATGCTACCTAGAGCAATCTACACATTCAATGCAATCCCCATCAAAATACCATCCACTTTTTTCAAAGAAATGGAACAAATAATCCTAAAATTTGTATGGAACCAGAAGAGACCCAGAATAGCCAGAGGAATACTGAAAAAGAAAAGCAAAGCTGGTGGCATCACAATTCCGGACTTCCAGCTCTATTACAAAGCTGTCATCATCAAGACAGTATGGTACTGGCACAAAAACAGACACATAGATCAATGGAACAGAATTGAGAGCCCAGAAATGGACCCTCAACTCTATGGTCAACTTATTTTTGACAAAGCAGGAAAGAATGTCCAATGGCAAAAAGACAGTCTCTTCAACAAATGGTGTTGGGAAAATTGGACAGCCACATGCAGAAGAATGAAACTGGACCATTTCCTTACACCACACACAAAAATAGACTCCAAATGGTTGAAAGACTTAAACGTGAGACAGGAGTCCATCCAAATCCTAAAGGAGAACACAGGTAGCAACCTTTTCGACCTTAGCCGCAGCAACTTCTTCCTAGAAACATCGCCAAAGGCACGGGAAGCCAGGGCAAAAATGAACTATTGGGATTTCATCAAGATAAAAAGCTTCTGCACAGCAAAAGAAACAGTCCACAAAACCAAAAGACAACCGACAGAATGGGAGAAAATATTTGCAAATGACGTATCAGATAAAGGGCTAGTATCCAAAATCTATAAAGAACTTATCAAACTCAACACTCAAAGAACAAATAATCCAATCAAGAAATGGGCAGAAGACATGAACAGACATTTCTCCAAAGAAGACATTCAAATGGCCAACAGGCACATGAAAAAGTGCTCAACATCGCTTGGCATCAGGGAAATCCAAATCAAAACCTCAATGAGATACCACCTCACACCCGTCAGAATGGCTAAAATTAACAAGTCAGGGAACGACAGATGTTGGCGGGGATGTGGAGAAAGGGGAACCCTCCTACACTGTTGGTGGGAATGCAAGCTGGTGCAACCCCTCTGGAAAACAGTATGGAGGTTCCTCAAACAGTTGAAATTAGAGCTACCGTTCGATCCAGCAATTGCACTACTGGGTATTTACCACAAAGATACAAATGTAGGGACCCGAAGGGGTACATGTACCCCAATGTTTATAGCAGCAATGTCCACCATAGCCAAACTGTGGAAAGAGCCAAGATGCCCATCGACAGATGAATGGATAAAGAAGATGTGGTATATATACACAATGGAATATTATGCAGCCATCAAAAGGAATGAGATCTTGCCATTTGCAACGACGTGGATGGAACTGGAGGGTGTTATGCTGAGTGAAATAAGTCAATCAGAGAAAGACATGTATCACATGACCTCACTGATATGAGGAATTCTTAATCTCAGGAAAGAAACTGAGTGTTACTGGAGTGGTTGGGGGTGGGAGGGATGGGGTGGCTGGGTGATAGATATTGGGGAGGGTATGTGCTACGGTGAGCGCTGTGAATTGTGCAAGACTGTTGAATCACAGATCTGTACTTCTGAAACAAATAATGCAACATATTTTAAGAAAAAAGAAAAAGAAGAAGATAACAGGAGAGGAAGAAAAGGGGAGTATGTCAGAGGGGGAGACGAACCATGAGAGATGATGGACTCTGAAAAACAAACTGAGGGTTCTAGAGGGGAGGGGGATAGGGGGATGGGTTAGCCTGGTGATGGGTATTGAGGAGGGCACGTTCTGCATGGAGCACTGGGTGTTATGAACAAACAATGAATCATGGAACACTGCACCAAAAACTAATGATGTAATATATGGTGATTAACATAACAATAAAAAATTAAATACAAAAAAAAAAAAAATAAAAAAAAAAAATAAAAGTTAGAAGAAAAAAAAAAAAAAAAAAAAAAAAAAAAATAATCTTTCTGTTTTTGTTTTTCAGGAACAGTCTTTTGTTTTTATTGAAGTATAGTTGACACACAATGGTACATTAGTTTTGGGTGTACAACATAGTGATTTGACAAGTCTATATGTTATGCTGTGCTCACCACAAGTGTAGTTCCCATCTGCACCATACAACACTATCACAATACCATTGACTATATTCCCTACGAATACAAAGTCTTGATTAACGTAGCCATATATTTCTTGAAATTGAGTAGTCTGATCCCTCCCAGCTTATTTCTCCTTTTAACAATTATTTTATCTATTCTAGTTCCTTTTTCACTCCATATAAATTTTAGAATAATATTGATTATATCTACAAAGACTCTTGTGAGGACATTGACAGGAATTTTGTTAAAGCTGTATATTATTTTGGGAGAATTGATATGCTTACTCTTTTGAGTCTTTCAATCCATGAGCATGGTATGTCTCTCTATTTATATGGTGTCATTTAAATTCCTTTGACAATTTTACTATATCTTAAAAGTTATTTTCTTGGTGATTGCTCTAGGGATTACAACTATCTATCTATCTATCTATCTATCTATCATCTATCTATCCAATACTCTGGAAACTGACCAAAGAGCATACAACAATCTGAGAAGCACCTGTACTTGAAGAACTGCCAAATTCCAGGTAGGAAAAGTGAGAGTTTCTGACATTCCTTTTTATACATGTATACATATATTATACCCAATGATCAGTATTAAAATTATTGACATATACAATTTTATGTCTTTTCAAAAAGTTAAGAGAGGAAATGAAAAAAGTTATGTATAGCGTTTCTCACATTAACCATGCATTGATCATTTCCGGTGTTTCTCATTTCTTTCGGTGAATGTGAATTACTGTCAGGTGTACACTTGTTTTCAGCCTGTGAAGTTTCTTTAGTATTTCTTGTCAGTCAGGTCTGCTACCAGAGAACTTTCTTAGTCTTTGTTTACCTGAGAATGTCTTCATTCCACCTTCACTCTTGAAGGTTAATTTTGCTGCTACAGAATTCTTGGCTGATGGGTATTTTCAGCACTTCGATGGGGCTTCCCATCTGTCTCTGGCCTCCTTTGCTTTAGATGAGAAGTCAGCCATTAATTGTATTGGTTCTTTTCCATATGCAGTGAGAGGGCAGGGGTGTCACCTAACATCCCAAATCCAGTGGGTCCCTTCTGACTAGCACAGCTGCCAGTACTCACAGCTGGCCCCATCTTGGCAGAACCTCTGTGCTGACTGATCTGGGGGGAAGCTGGGAGAAGCCCCAAGACTGTCATATACTCTCCACTCCTGCCTTGAGTTCAGCAGTTTTTCAAGCATAAATGCTTCTCAGATGTTGTAAGCTTTTTGGTTAATTGTCCAGGGGACTGAAGTGGCTATTTTTATCAATTCTGTCCAGCTTTGTAGTTGCTTTATGGGGACAGGATTTGCTCACTGTCTCACTGGGCCCTGGCCAGCTTCACCCAGGTGCTTGGCACACCCTCCCCAGCTCCCTGTTTCTCAACAAGGCTGGTGGAGTCTCCCAAGTAGCCTGAAGACCTCAGTGCTCAGCCAAAGAGACCCAGGGCAGAGATCAGGAAGAAAGGAGAGTTGGACTGGGTCCTTAGTCTCTGGGGAGCTTAAAGGTGCTTTTAAGCCTTTCAGTATCAGTAAAATCCCCAATACGTTTTGGGCCAAACATTGTGTATCCAGGGATAATGAGACCTGTGTCCAGATGTCATACACATTCACACACTTTAATAGTGAGAATATTGGCTGGGAGAAGTCATTTGGTACAGAAGACACTTCCTAGGAGCATCTGATGGTTTCCAAAGTTCCTTTACCCTGAGGTAAAGGGAATTACTTGTTGCTATAAGTGGAGATATTTTCAGAAATAAAGAGGAAGATTCCACAAGGGGCTTTTCCCCAGCTTTGCCTCAAGTTCAAGCTCAATGGCTCTCCACCTCCTCTGGGTGGGGAGGGGGCAATGATGATCCCATGTGAAGACCATCTTGTGCTCACATCAGAGCAGGCACTCAGGAGTACCTCTAGAACAGTGTTTCTGAAACTGGCTCCAGGAAATCTTGTGGATTCCTTGGAGGTACCTCAAGGGCTCCTATTTAAGAATAGAGTGTAGGGGCACCTGGGTGGCTCAGTCAGTTATGTGTCTGCCTTCGGTTCAGGTCATGATCCCAGGGTCCTGGGATTGAGCCCTGCATCGGGCTCCTTGCTCAGCGGGGAGTCTGCTTCTCCCTCTCCCTCTGCCCCTCCCCCTGCTTATGCTCTCTCTCACATAAATAAAATCTTAAAAAAAAATAGAGTCTAGTGGGTGGTGTTTTAGCCCTGCCCACCCACCTCCACTCCTCTACCCCCAACCCTTGCCTCGCTCAGAGCAGCTTGGTTTCCATCTGCCTCCCACATTGGTCTTCTACCTAAGGTTTCATTTGAAGAAACAGTGGTAGTGTTTATAAGTGTAAAATCTACTGGTCAAGTTTGGCTACTTCATTTTGCAGGTGAAAAAAAGAGGCCCAGAGAAGTGAAGTGACCTGCCCAACATTACAAAATTGGTGGCAAAGAAAGGCCTAGGTCTTAGGTTGTATTTTTTTTCACAACCCATCATTATCTGAAAGCTTGTGGGTTATTTAAAAAGTCTCTCATGTTCTCCAGCAGAGGTTCCCAGGAGCTGTGCATTTTCTGGTGGCTCTGCCCCTCTTTGCTAGCTGCACTTGGCTGTCAGTGTATATCTGGCTTCCCTGAAATACATACTCTGCATTCTGAGGGTGGGGAGAGAATGAAGAGTGGTTCTGGATCAACGAAGCTTTGGAGTCTACATACCTCATCTTTCCTCTTGGATATTCACCGGGTATGTTAAAGGGAGATGAGAAGTCCAGTCATAAATCATCCACCTTATTAGTTATTTGACCTGGAGATTTTTTTTTTCACCTAACACAGTTAGGGTGCCGACAGGAAACAGATACACATCCAGTCGGGTATTTTAGGGGGGCTTTAATAAGGCACCATTTGCAAAGATGTGAGTAGAATGTAGGGAACCCATAAGGAATAGCACAGTGCCTTGGGGTGAGTAAGAGTGGGGGACTTTATTCAAACTGGGTCTGAGTAGTGAAAGAAGGAAGTGGCTTCTGGAATGCAAAGCAGGAGGGAGCTGTGTGGACAGGGCTCCCTGAGCTTTGGTTGAGGGCTACAACCAGGGCCCCGTGAATAGACCGGGAGGTAAGGTAGGAAACAGGTAGCCCCTCGTCACTCTCCTCCATTCCTTTCTCTTTCCAGTACTCCCCGTTTACCAAAGCCAACTAACATCCACTAAGCAAGATAGCCGCACAAAGCAATCCATAAACGTTAGCACCCAGGAGGCTGAGTAGGGTAGGGAGTCGATATGGAGGATCGAAGAGAAAAACTGTCTGGTGCAGACTTACTAACGCATTCTGACAAATGCAATTGTGGTTAATTCTGAAGCTGGTCTTTGAGGGTTTGGGCAGATGGTGTTCTAGGCACTGGGTGGAGTTTTGGGGTGTGTGGGCAGGTAGGTGTTGACGCAGAAGGGAGGAAGGCAAGATTTGTGATGTACAAAGACTACAAAGGCTAAGGATCCCAAGATTTTGCCTGGAGCTCCTCTCCACCGTGCAATGCATATGGTCTGCTAGATTTGGCATCCCTGCCTGTCCCTGGACTTAATCAACCCATCGCATCTCCACTCCCTCAAACACCTGTCTCCCCCTCCCCCTCTCCCTTCAGGAAGTCCTAAGGCCTTGGCACAGTGCCGAGCCAGGGCCATCAGCCTCCTGATGGATTGAGTTGGATAACGTAACAATTAATTAGCGCTCAGGACTCGTCGATCGATGTGCTGACAGGACTATAAAGGGACGAAACACAATCTAGATTCGTCCGGGTGCCAAGGCTGCTTGAAGGGAGCAGAGAAGTAGGGCGGGGCCCTCCGCCCACGAAGAACATGTGGACCACAGGCAGTTAACAGGTCTCCTAGATTCGGATTGTCCCCCCTCACTTCTGCAGCTGCGAAGGCGCTGGAGCAGACAGCAAGTATCCTCACACTGGGGTCTGGTTTAACTGTTACGGGAGTTGGCCAGTTTTCTCTGCGGAGCCAGTAAATTGCAGGTGTGGATGTGTGTGCATGCACTCATGTGCCTGTGGGTTTGTTCCTCTGTGCCTTTGGAAGGGGAGCCAGGGAGAAGGAAGGGTGATAAGGTGTTGGACATCCCTGGGGACAATTCAGTGGCAGATGTAGCCAAAGCAGTTTCTGTTGCAGTGAGGCACAGGAAGGTTGTTGGGTACAGATAATACCCAAAGACATAAACGATGGTCGATCAATGGGAATCTTGAGACAAAACAAGGAGATACTATGCATATTGGTTCTAGATTCTCAAGTCTTGGGACCTATCACCACACTCTGGAATTGCTATGATAGCCTCCTGATTTCCTCCCAGCCTCCAGCCTCTGTTCCTGTGGATAAGTCTTTCTTAAATGCTAATGTCACCCTTGCCATCAGCTTGCAAATATTGCAAACTACCAATAGGTTAACACTTAGATGCCTTTGGAGCATGCTTTTCGAACGAGTGTCCTGAAGAATCATCAGAAGACCTCATTAAAAACTTCTGGGCCCTTCCCCCATCCCGTGAATGATGATTTAGGTGATCCGAGACCGGCTCCAAGAATTAGCATTTCAAAAGCATCTGAGATGATACTTCTGCAGCTGGAATCTGGACCACACTCTGAGGAATGCTGTCCAACATCACTGCATTTTCTAAGCTATGCGTGGTCTAGGACCTCTTCATCTCACTCAGCACACCAGCGGCTTCTCTATGATCCGCAACACTCATCACCGCCTCATGCTCTGCTCAGTAACCTCTTCCCACGTGGACTGCTCTTCTCCTTACTTCCCCCCAAACCCTTCCAATCCTTGAAGCTAGAACTCTGGTGTCACCTTCGTCAAGTCATCCTCAGGCCCTTCCGTGCACAGTGATATCCTTGACCTTCTGATAACTGATAAATCGGTTACTGCCAACATTTGCTTTTTTCCTTCTCTCTCTTCCATTTGCTCTTTCAAAGACGATTAAACACTCCTGCATGGGAGGAGCTTCTCCCCAGCTATTAATACACTGAACGTTTCTGGAGGTGGAGATCGATCCCATCTCTTTCCTGTTTACCTTAACAAAATACTCCCTGGGCTGGGCTCCTTGGAGGCGCTTGTGCAGTTTTTGTTTTGTTTTGTTTTGTTTTTGAATGATGAATGGATGAGTAAATGAATCAAGTCTTGAGGCAGAAGAAAATGGGCAGGAGGCCACGGTGATGGTCCTTGATTGCCTGTCCTACTTTCTATGTTCTTGCTCTTTATACCCTCTCCTTCATGCTCAGAGTGGCAGATTTTCTAGGCCGGTGGCCAGGCTTGTGGGTTGCAATATTTTAGATGTGTCTGAGTATAAGTGTGTGTGGAGGAGTCAGGCACCCCTCCTTCCCCACCTCAAATTCAGCCCAGGCTTTCACGTCTTCTTGAGGATCAGTAACCCTTCTAATGCAACACCATCTTTTAAATCTTGGTGGTATGAAGAGGTCAATGTAGGGAGGCAGGCGGGACCCATCACCACACTCTGGAATTGCTATGACAACCTCCTGATTTCCTCCCATCCTCCAGCCTCTGTTCCTGTGGATAAGTCTTTCTTAAATGCTAATGTCACCCTTGCCATCAGCTTGCAAATATTGCAAACTACCAGTAGGTTAACACTTAGATGCCTTTGGAGCATGCTTTTCGAACGAGTGTCCTGAAGAATCATCAGAAGAACTCATTAAAAACGCATAAAAAATGAAGGAGACTCATTTGAAGTGTCAGAAGGTGGGGCTCCTCCCAAGATGACTGGTTGGTTGCCAATGACACTGGCACAATGCCATTGTGAGGTCATCGATTCCCGTGCTCCTGTGGGTTTCCCCTCCTTCTCTAGGTCTCGGTCTTCTCTTGCTTCAGAGGCTTTTTGACTCAGGGTCCCTGGGTCCTCCCCCTGGGAGTCTGGCTTTGTATGAGTGCCTCCCTAGTGGGCCTGCCCTGCTTCCCCACTTCAGGCAAGGATTTTAATTTTCCAGTCTGCCTGGGTTGTCATGCCCACAAAGGAAAAGAACATGTCTTCTGCCAGATTCACTTAAAAAGACAAAACTCTAGGTTTCCCTGGGAGAGCTGCCTGCCACCTGCTGTGATCACCTTCTTCAGGACAGATGTGGCCCCCATGAGCCCTGAGACACCAGAGCTGTGTTTGGTCTGCCAGTGGTTATTGTAATCACAACAAAAGGAGGATTTTCCACCCCTTCTGTTCCAGGGCACTGATCATGCTCCTGGCAATAAGGACTCAAGCAAAGCCCTGAGTGCTATTGAAATCCTACCCTTGGAAAATCAACCTTGCAATGCCCTGGAAATACCTGGAAGTGGGATGGGGCATGAGTGTCAGGTATGTGATGAGATGGATCTGGGAGATGGTGGGATGGCCTTGGCCTCTGACACTGGGCCAAACCAGCACATCAGGCGGGCTCCTTAAAGGGTTTCGGACATCTGATATTCCCTCAGAAAGGGGAGTGTGGTGAGAGTTTCTGGCAAATCCCAGATTCTCCTCGCCCCCACTCACAGTCACCCCATCCTACGATTGCCCTCCAATAGCGCTTGATCTAGGCACCCAACACATCTACCGGATGACATGAAGTAGCTCAATATCTCAAAAGGTGACTCGGGTTGAAATATCGAGAATGGAAGGATGATTGATATTTAGAGGGCATGCAGTCTTTTGGGAAACCCCAAAATAACCCAAGTGACAAGTAGCTTACCAGAGGATCTGCATCCATCCTGTAACTACTACGAGCTATGAGTGTATCTGACATAGTATCATATTTTTCTTTAAGAAGTGAAAATTTTGTGTGTGTGATCTGGGTCCATTTTTAACCTACACATTTGTTCTTTACATTACAATACCAATTGGAGGACACTCTAAGCCTTGTGCCTGGCCCTAGAAACCACGCGCATTACTATCCCAGCACAAATGGAATTTTTCTTTTTTTAATTTTTTTAAAAGATTTTATTTATTTGACAGAGAGAGGCACAGTGAGAGAGGGAACACAAGCAGGGGGAGTGGGAGAGGGAGAAGAGACTCCCCGCGGAGTAAGGAGCCCGATGCGGGGCTTGATCCCAGGACCCTGGGACCATGACCTGAGCCGAAGACAGACACTTAACGAAAGAGCCACCCAGGCACCCCTCTTTTTCTTTTTCTTTTTTTAGATTTTTATTTATTTATTTGACTGAGAGAGAGAGCACAAGCAGGGGGGATGAGAGAGGGAGAAGCAGGCTCCCCGCTGAGCAGGGAGCCCAACGTAGGGCTTGATCCCACGACCTGAGATCATGACCTGAGTCGAAAGCAGATGTTTAACCGACTGAGCCACCCAGGTGCCCCTCAAATGGAGTTTTTCTGTGTTAGGGCAAAGGCAATAATCTTTTTTCTTATCAACTACTATTTCTTGCATCAGACACTTAATATGCTAAGTAATTTACAAGTATCATGGCACTGAAACCTCACAAAAATTTCATGAGGTCATTCACACTGTATAGATTGATAATACCCAGTTGCCCAAGATTGCACAGAATGTAAATGGTGAACCTGGATTCAAATTCACAGGCAGAGACTCCAAACACAGTGCCCTTTTGCTAGAATGGGCAAATAAGGATTATTCCGCGGCATCAGAGTTTCTAGGGGGATCTTGGTTCTTTGGATTTACCCACTGGTAGCGAATCGCTGATACTTGGGAGAAGAATCTCATGCAATTTCTGATCTACAGGACCTGTTCTTACACCCACCCCATGTGCCTCCTGGAGGGTTGTCCCCGACTCAGGCCAGAATAATGCAGCCCTTCCTTGCCTCGCCTTTCCCCATTGATGGTGATCTTCTGGCTTCCCATTGCAGCCCCTCTGTCATTCACAAAAAAGCCCCCATCCGATCAGTGCACGCAGCTCAGCAGAAGCCAGCCCCACCGCTGGAGACACAGGAGACTGGGTATTCAGGCAGGGAGTGCTCTCTTTCTGGGGACCATCATGCAGAGCACTGCATTCCAGGCAATGGGTCATGGCCCTCTAGAGGACAGTGAACATGCCGGGGGTCCTCTGCTCTCTCATACCTGCTTTCCTGCTCAGGACTTTCCTAGCACAGTCCCAGCACACAGCCTCTTGCTGACCTTTCCACTGAGTTCCATCTGCATCCGTTCCCTTCCCTCAGCTCTATTCCTTCTTTCCATTGGCTACCTGCTCGGGTCTTTTTTTTTTTTTAAATATTTTATTTATTTATTTGAGAGAGCGAGAATGAGAGAGAGAGAGCACATGAGAGGGTGGAGGGTCAGAGGGAGAAGCAGACTCCCTGCTGAGCAGGGAGCCCGATGTGGGACTCGATCCCGGGACTCCAGGATCATGACCTGAGCCTAAGGCAGTCGCTTAACCAAATGAGCCACCCAGGCGCCCCTACCTGCTCGGGTCTTATCCATCCGGAAGGACCAGCTGAAAGACGACCCCTCCCCTTGCAGTTTTCACCACCCCCTCAGCTGCCGGTGATTTGCCCATGCTGTGAACCCTCTTATGCTCTGTAGTTTCTTGGGGTCATTTACTATTTTCTAGGCTCTGTTATCCATGACATAAGGTGCATGCCTTGTCTCTTCTAACACACTGGGTCTTCATGATGGTGAGTGATAGACCATTCATCTTCATATTTCCCAAGCTAACAGTGCTTTTATTCAATAACCATCTATGGGATGAATAAATGAGTCCATCATGCTGGGCACCTAGGGAGATATGAAGGCAGATCTGACACCATCTTGTTGCCTACAGTAGGTGTCCAATAAACGTTTAAACACATGAAATAGGGGCACCTGGGTGGCTCAGTCATTAAGCGTCTGCCTTTGGCTCAGGTCATGATCCCAGGGTCCTGGGATCAAGCCCCGCATCGGGCTCCATGCTCCACAGGAAGCCTGCTTCTCCCTCTCCCACTCCCCCTGCTTGTGTTCCCTCTCTCACTGTGTCTCTCTCTGTCAAATAAATAAATAAAATCTTTAAAAAAAATAAACACATGAAATAATAAATACATGGATATACCATTGCGGAGGGTACACAAAACATCTGGAATATTTCGTCGAGTACAATTAGGGAAGGCTTCATAAAGAAGGTACATTTTGAACAAGGCTATAAAAGAGATGTGATTTTGGACTGGGGGGATGGGAAATCAGAGGAAGGCACTCATTGCCTATAAAGGAGGGCCAAGGCCAAGGAGTCAGGGTAGAACAGATGGTTTGGAACGGGTGGAGGGTGAGTGCTGGGGACGGCAGCGAAACGGGCGGAATGAGGTTAGGTCAAGGCAGTTTTTAATGGCAGGTGGAAGACTCTGACTTTATCCTGAAAGGCTGTGGATTCCCAGACAGGAGGGGGATAGGAAAAAAGTCTTGTTTCCTAAAGATTGATCAGGGGCAAAGACTAGGAGGAGGAAGAAAAACAGGTTTGGCCGTGTTCGGTACTAAATGTTTGCATCGCCTCGAAATCCCCTTGTTGGACACCCCTACCCCCCAGTGTGATGGTATGAAGAGGAGGGACCTTTGAAGGGTGATTAGGTCATGAGGGTGGAGCCCTCATGAATGGGATTAGTGACTTGCTAAAAGAGATCCCAGAGGGCCCCTAGTCCCCTTCCTGCCAGGTGAGGGTACAAGAAGTTGGCCATCTGCACCCCAGAAGGGGGCTCACCCCAGGACCCGACCATGCCATCCCTGGTCTTGGTTCTCCCAGCTTCCAGAACCATGAGAAGCAAGTCTCTGTTGTTTGTAAGCCGCTCAGTCGATGGCGCTTAGTTACAGCGGGGGGACTAAGATAGGAGCGTACTGTGGAAATGCAGGTGGGAAGTCCGGGAGGCTGAATCAACTCTCTGATTCCTTCCAGACTGCGGTGTCCATAATTTATGGTGCTCGTGTTTCATGAGCAAAGAGCCAGGTAGAAGACGTAAGGAGGTGCGGTCATAAATACTTGATCCCATTTCTTCACTGGGGGACTCCTTCCTGCTGGCAGTTGGTTTCAACACTTGCCTCAAACAGACAAGGCAGAACTCTCCTGGGATGACAACCACAACCCCAAGTGCTGCCCACAACTGGCGCAGCCTCTCAGTCCCCTGTGAGGTTGTCTGGGGCTCTAAACCACAAGCGAGGAAGGGCAAGGGAGGACAGGTGCTGCATCCTGTCACCTGCTTCTTCCAGAAAGGCCACCTCCACCTGCACCAACACACCCATTTGCAGGTACTGTTTGCCCCGTGGAGTATTACCCTTTGATAATACTCAGCACAGACCCTGGAAATCACTGTGTGCTGAGAATTGGGAAACCTTGTGGTAAGAGGTAAGAATTCGTATTAGCCCCATCGTAGAGATGAGAACACCAAGGCATGGGGCAGTAGCTTGGCTTTTGGCCAAGACAGAGGCTGGGGAACCCACACTTTTGGCTGAATCGCCACCGTCTTTACCCTCACTAACCAGATCTGAGCTGCTGCTTGTTCCCCGATGTTTTGCGGCTGATCTTGTCACTGGCACTTGCTTCTCACATCAGTTACTAAGACAACTGAAAAGGCTTCACTGATCTCGGGGGAATCCTGACCGTAAGAATAGTGCAGAAAAATAACAGCCACCAGCTGATATCCCCAGTGGGGAAGAAAGGACAATTAATAAATTCACCCTTTGCCGTGCGATTCCATCTGGAAGCAAGTTCCCTTGTTAGGTTGAGAAACGTCTGCCAGCATCAGAGTTCAGCTCCCTTGCTATGAAATGTATCCTTGCTTTGTTTCCAAGAATATCACACACCGCTTCCTTTCTTCGTGAGTATGGGAAACCTTCAGCCAAGAACATCCTAAATAAATGACTAGCCTTGACAGCAGACTCGCCAGGGATGGGGCTGGAACTTCTACCACGGCGTGCTGAGACATCCCATCAAGTGTGATACTCTTTTTTTAAAATTTTTTATTGTTATGTTAATCACCATACATTACATCATTAGTTTTTGATGTAGTGTTCCATGATTCATTGTTTGTGCATAACACCCAGTGCTCCACGCAGAACGTGCCCTCTTTAATACCCATCACCAGGCTAACCCATCCCCCCAACCCCCTCCCCTCTAGAAACCTCAGTTTGTTTTTCAGAGTCCATCCTCTCTCATGGTTCGTCTCCCCCTCCCACTTACTCCCCTTCATTCTTCCTCTCCTGCTATCTTCTTCTATTTTTTTTTTCCTTAACATATATTGCATTATTTGTTTCAGAAGTACAGATCTGTGGTTCAACAGTCTTGCACAATTCACAGCGCTCACCATAGCACATACCCTCCCCAATGTCTATCACCCAGCCACCCCATCCCTCCCAACCCCCCACCACTCCAGCAACCCTCAGTTTGTTTCCTGAGGTTAAAAATTCCTCATATCAGCGAGGTCATATGATACATGTCTTTCTCTGATTGACTTATTTCACTCAGCATAACACCCTCCAGTTCCATCCATGTCGTTGCAAATGGCAAGATCTCATTCCTTTTGATGGCTGCATAATATTCCATTGTGTATATATACCACCTCTTCTTTATCCATTCATCTGTCGATGGACATCTTGGCTCTTTCCACAGTTTGGCTATTGTGGACATTGCTGCTATAAACATTGGGGTGCACGTACCCCTTCGGATCCCTACATTTGTATCCTTGGGGTAAATACTCAGTAGTGCAATTGCTGGATCGTACGGTAGCTCTATTTTCAACTGTTTGAGGAACCTCCATACTGTTTTCCAGAGTGGCTGCACCAGCTTGCATTCCCACCAACAGTGTAGGAGGGTTCCCCTTTCTCCACAACCCTGCCAACATCTGTCGTTTCCTGACTTGTGAATTCGAGCCATTCTGACGGGTGTGAGGTGGTATCTCATTGAGGTTTTGATTTGGATTTCCCTGATGCCGAGCGACGTGGAGCACTTTTTCATGTGTCTGTTGGCCACTTGGATGTCTTCTTTGGAAAAATGTCTGTTCATGTCTTCTGCCCATTTCTTGATTGGATTATTTGTTCTTTGGGTGTTGAGTTTGATAAGTTCTTTATAGATTTTGGATACTAGCCCTTTATCTGATATGTCATTTGCAAATATTTTCTCCCATTCTGTCGGTTGTCTTTTGGTTTTGTGGACTGTTTCTTTTGCTGTGCAAAAGCTTTTTATCTTGATGAAATCCCAATAGTTCATTTTTGCCCTTGCTTCCCTTGCCTTTGGCAAAGTTTCTAGGAAGAAGTTGCTGCAGCTGAGGTCGAAGAGGTTGCCGCCTGTGTTCTCCTTTAGGATGCTGATGGACTCCTGTCTCACGTTTAGGTCTTTCAACCATTTGGAGTCTATTTTTGTGTGTGGTGTAAGGAAATGGTCCAGTTTCGTTCTTCTGCATGTGGCTGTCCAATTTTTCCAACACCATTTGTTGAAGAGGCTGTCTTTATTCCATTGGACATTCTTTCCTGCTTTGTCAAAGATTAGTTGACCATAGAGTTGAGGGTCCATTTCTGGGCTCTCGATTCTGTTTCATTGATCTATGTGTCTGTTTTTGTGCCAGTACCATACTGTCTTGATGATGACAGCTTTGTAATAGAGCTGGAAGTCCGGAATTGTGATGCCGCCAGCTTTGCTTTTCTTTTTCAAGATTCCTCTGGCTATTCGGGGTCTCTTCTGGTTCCATACAAATTTTAGGATTATTTGTTCCATTTCTTTGAAAAAAGTGGGTGGTATTTTGATGGGGATTGCATTGAATGTGTAGATTGCTCTAGGTAGCATTGACATCTTCACAATATTTGTTCTTCCAATCCATGAGCATGGAACGTTTTTCCATTTTTTTGTGTCTTCTTCAATTTCTTTCCTGAGTATTTTATAGTTTTCTGAGTACAGATCCTTTGCCTCTTTGCTTAAATTTATTCCTAGGTATCTTATGGTTTGGGGTGCCATTGTAAATGGGATCGACTCTTTGATTTGTCTCTCTTCTGTCTTGTTGTTGGTGTATAGGAATGCCACTGATTTCTGTGCATTGATTTTATATCCTGCTACTTGACTGAATTCCTGTATGAGTTCTAGCAGTTTTGGGGTGGAGACTTTTGGGTTTTCCACATACAGTATCATATCATCTGCAAAGAGTGAGAGTTTGATTTCTTCTTTGCCGATTGGATGCCTTTGATTTCTTTTTGTTGTCTGATTGCTGTGGCTAGGACTTCTAATACTATGTTGAATAGCAGTGGTGAGAGTGGACATCCCTGCCGCGTTCCTGAGAGAGCTTTTCCCCATTGAGAATGATATTCGCTGCAGGTTTTTCATAGATGGCTTTTATGATATTGAGGTATGTACCCTCTATCCCTATACTCTGAAGAGTTTTCATCTCTTTTCATGTCACCCAAGAAAGAGTGCTGTACTTTGTCAAATGCTTTTTCTGCATCTATTGAGAGGATCATATGACTCTTGTTCTTTCTTTTGTTAATGTATTGTATCACGTTGATTGATTTGCGGATGTTGAATCAACCTTGCAGCCCAGGGATAAATCCCACTTGATCATGGTGAAGAATCCTTTTAATGTACTGTTGGATCCTATTGGCTAGTATTTTGGTGAGAATTTTGGCATCCATGTTCATCAAGGATATTGGTCTGTCATTCTCCTTTTTGATGGGGTCTTTGTCTGGTTTGGGGATCAAGGTAATGGTGGCCTCATAAAATGAGTTTGGAAGTTTTCCTTCCATTTCTGTTTTTTGGAACAGTTTCAGGGGAATAGGTATTAATTCTTCTTTAAATGTTTGATAGAGTTCCCCTGGGAAGCCTTCTGGCCCTGGGCTTTTGTTTCTTGGGAGATTTTTGATGACTGCTTCAATTTCCTTAGTGGTTATAGGTCTGTTCAGGTTTTCTATTTCTTCCTGGTTCAGTTTTGGTAGTTGATACATCTCTAGGAATGCACCCATTTCTTCCAGGTTATCTAATTTGCTGGCATAGAGTTGCTCATAATATGTTCTTATAATTGTTTGTATTTCTTTGGTGTTGGTTGTGATCTCTCCTCTTTCATTCATGATTTTGTTGATTTGGGTCATTTCTCCTTTCTTTTTGAGAAGTCTGGCCATCGGTTTATCAATCTTGTTAATTCTTTCCAAAGAACCAGCTCCTAGTTTCGTTGATCTGTTCTACTGTTCTTTTGGTTTCTAGTTCATTGATTTCTGCTCTGATCTTTAGTATTTCTCTTCTCCTGCTGGGTTTAGGCTTTATTTGCTGTTCTTTCTCCAGCTCCTTTAGCTGTAGGGTTAGGTTGTATATTTGAGACCTTTCTTGTTTCTTGAGAAAGGCTTGTATTGCTATATACTTTCCTCTCAGGACTGCCTTTGCTGTATCCCAAAGATTTTGAACAGTTGTGTTTTCATTTTCATTGGTTTCCATGAATTTTTTTAATTCTTCTTTAATTTCCTGGTTGACCCATTCATTCTTCAGTAAGATGCTCTTTAGCCTCCATGTATTTGAGTCCTTTTCGACTTTCCTCTTGTGACTGAGTTCTAGTTTCAAAGCACTGTGGTCTGAAAATATGCAAGGAATAATCCCAATCTTTTGGTACCGGTTGAGACCTGATTTGTGACCTAGGATGGGATCAATTCTGGAGAATGTTCCATGGGCACTAGAGAAGAATGTGTATTCCGTTGCTTTGGGATGGAATGTTTTGAATATGTCTGTGAAGTCCATTTTGTCCAGTGTGTCATTTAAAGTCTTTATTTCCTTGTTGATCTTTTGCTTAGATGATCTGTCCATTTCAGTCAGGGGGGTGTTAAAGTCCCCCACTATTCATGTATTGTTGTCAATGTGTTTCTTTGCTTTTGTTATTAATTGCCTTATAAAAGTGGCTGCTCCCATGTTAGGGGCATAGATATTTACAATTGTTAGATCTTCTTGTTGGATAGCCCCTTTAAGTAAGATATAGTGTCCTTCTTCATCTCTTATTACAGTCTTTGTTTTAAAATCTAATTTGTCTGATATAAGGATTGCCACCCCAGCTTTCTTTTGGTGTCCATTAGCATGGTAAATGGTTTTCCACCCCCTCACTTTCAATCTGGGGGTGTCTTTGGGTCTAAAATGAGTCTCTTGCAGACAGCATATTGGTGGGTCTTGTTTTTTAATCCAATCTGATAGCCTGTGTCTTTTGATTAGGACATTGAGCCCATTTACATTCAGGCTAACTATTGAAAGATATGAATTTAGTGCCATTGTATTGCCTGTAAGGTGACTGTGACTATATATTGTCTGTGTTCCTTTCTGATCTATGCTGCTTTTAGGCTCTCTCTTTGCTTAGAGGATCCCCTTCGATATTTCTTGTAGGGCTGGTTTTGTGTTTGCAATTTCTTTTAGTTTTTGTTTGTCCTGGAAGCTTTTTACCTCTCCTTCTATTTTCAATGACAGCCTTGCTGGATATAGTATTCTTGGCTGCAGATTTTTCTCGTTTAGTGCTCTAAGGATATCATGCCAGTCCTTTCTGGCCTGCCAGGTCTCTGTGGATAGGTCTGTTGCCAATCTAATGTTTCTACCATTGTAGGTTACATATCTCTTCTCCCGAGCTGCTTTCAGGATTTTCTTTTTGTCTCTGAGACTCATAAGTTTTACTATTAGATGTCGGGGTGTTGACCTATTATTATTGATTTTGAGAGGGGTTCTCTGTGCCTCCTGGATTTTGATGCCTGTTTCCTTCCGCACATTAGGGAAGTTTCTGCTATAATTTGCTCCAATATTCCTTCTGCCCCTCTCTCTCTTTCTTCTTCTTCTGGGATCCCAATTATTCTAATGTTGTTTCATCTTATCGTATCGCTTATCTCTCGAATTCTGCCCTCGTGATCCTGTAGTTGTTTATCTCTCTTTTTCTCAGCCTCTTTATTTTCCATCATTTGGTCTTCTATATCGCTGATTCTCTCTTCTGCCTCATTTATCCTAGCAGTTAGTGCCCCCATTTTTGATTGCACCTCATTAATAGCCTTTTTGATTTCGACTTGGTTAGATTTTAGTTCTTTTATTTCTCCAGAAGGGGTTTCTCTAATAACTTCCACGCTTTTTTTAAGCCCAGCTAGTATCTTTAACGTCATGATTCTGAACTCTAGGTCCGACATCGTACTAATGTCAGTATTGTGTAGGTCCCTGGCAGACGGTACTACTTCTTGTTCTTTTTGCTGAGGTGATTTTTTTCGTCTTGTCATTTTGTCCAGAGGAGAACAGATAAATGAGAGAATAAAATGCTAACAGGTTAACAACGTCCCCAGCAAATATACTCTATACAAATCAGAAAAGACCTGAAAGCAGGGGAAAAGAAAGGGAAAGAAAGAAAAAAAAGAGAGAGAGAAAAAAAAGAAAAAGAAAAAGATAAAAACAAACAAAAACAGAACAAAACAAAAAACAAAAACGAATATGATCAAATATGATCAGGCTAGTGCATAGATCAGTGCCACACACTAGATTTTGGGTGTATTTTGGTCTGTTAGAAGAAAGTGCCTCCTAAAATTTTAAAGGAAGAAAGACATATTTGTACAAAATAAGGGTTGATAAATGAAGGGATGGAAGATGACTGTAAAGATGAAACTTATAAAAGGTTTTATAAACGGAATTGATAAGAAGTTGTTTGAAAGAAGAAAGAAGAAGATTTAAAAAAAAGAAAAAAGAAAAGAAAACAAAATGGGAGAGACTGTGATCAGGCAGGAGACTAGAACAAAGCCATACACTAGTGATTTAGGGTATATTTTGACCATCAAGTGTGATAAAGCAGGGGGGCCTGAAGGCAGCCCCGCACTCGTGGGCTCAGGTACAAGCTCCTGATGTCTCTGGAAGGATCTCCGTCTCCCCTCTGAAAATGGCTCCAGTTGTTACTGCCTCTGATTTTTTTTTTAATTTTTTTATTCTGATTTTTTAAACTATATAATTAATGCATGCAGTTGTTGAAAGTCTAGAAAATAAAAATGAACGAAAGAGAGACGTGTATTTTCCACCCAGAAAAATGGGATAATGCTGCATAAACCGTCATGATTTTAGATTAGATACTGTGATTCCTTGTCAAAGTCAATCACGAAGGGTTCTGTGATGACTGTAAATGGTAGCTGAGCCTTCAGCCATATGGATGTGTCCTTATCATTGTTGGTGACTTTGTTTCACTAACCACTTCCCTATGGTCAGATATTTAAGTGAATTCCACTTCCGTGGTATGAACGATACTTTGTATCTCTGCAGGCGGAACTCTGCGTGTCCTTGATTGCTTTCCCTCGGAAAAATTTCTAGACTCCGAATTCCTGGGTGAGAGGGAATGTAACGTTTAAAATTGTGGTTTAATTTCTTCTCGGGAACTGTGCCCATTGATACTTCGTTCAGTTCTGCATGAAGAGTGTAGTGTCTATATCTCCTTCTGCTGAGTAGCACTGGGTAGGACTTTTTCTTTTGGGAGTAAGTGGTTTTTGCCAAGTTGAAAGGTTACATTTCACTGATTACTAGAGAGATAAATCCTTTTTTTTTTTTTTTTTTAATTTCCCCTATGTCTGACAGGGGAAATATGTTTGATACTTTCCTTGGCTCATTTCTTCCCCATTGGGATGATTAACTTATTTTTATCCTTTTATTAAATTTTTAAGAATTCCACCTATAAAGGATATCAATCCCACATCTACCACACATCACAACATCTTCCCTCTTTTTTTTTAAGATTGTATTTTTTTCAAGTCATCTCTACACCCAACATGGGGCCTCGAACTCAATCCCGAGATCAAGAGTTACACACTCTACCAAATGAACCAGCCAGGCGCCACACCCCCAATTTTTTTAAATCATTTGTCTTTTCATTTAATTTTTTCAACTCACGCCTATCTTAAATTCTAATGTAGTCAAACTTACCTGTATTTTTCTCTATGTTTTGTCTCTCTGGCAATTGTAATAACTTACAATTCAGAAAGCAATTGTTGAGCCAAGACTCTGGGCTAGTGCTGGGGTATGCTCAGAAAGAGCATCCCCATTCCCAGAGGGCACAAACATTGTGGGTTATATTATTTAGGGTTTTCCTTCTGGCATTTTAATCTTGAATATACCTGGAATATATTGTGTTATGTCATGAGATAAGAATTTAATTTATTTTAAAGTGGTTCACTATTAAGTCCAATGCAGGCTTTCCTCACTTTCATGCAAATCCATCTAATCCTATCCCGAATAATTACCCGTGGAGGAAGCCCCCTGCTTTGGTGGCTCAGCGCAGAGACTATTCAGATGAATGATAGTAAGGGAGGGTTGCCCTGCAAGAGGTCTGCTGGGTGAACGCAAAGCCAGAAATGATTCCATGATTTCAAGAGTATTTTGATAGTAGAGGAGCAAGTAGGGGAAATCAAGGTTCTGACTGGGAATCTATCCTATAAAATATTAAGCAACAGTTGAATAGGAAAGAAAAAGAATGGCTAAGCTGGATCAGGGTGAAGCTGGCCTCCCTCAGGCTGCGGGCTTTGGGACCTGTGGCCCCAGGGCATCTCCTGTCAGAGACCTGGACCCCAGCAGGTTGCTTCTGGAAGCACTGGGTCTCTGCGCTGTGCATCGAACTACAGTGTGTTCTTTATGGAGGGAGTGTTTTTTTCCCCCGACAAATGTCTATGTCTCAGTGCTTTCCCTGTCGGCCCCAGTTCATCACACATGCGAATCCACGCAGCTCATTCTGTCTTTCTGCCACCGCTCATGCGGTCTGAATCATTACATTTTTCTTTTACCTTTAAATAGCTAAAGATCTAGCAGTGCAAATGTCTGTCCGTATTTTCACATGTGTGTATGTCTGTACACATTAAGTCTCATGCATTAATGCTTCCAGGACTATTTTCCTACTATTTTGTGAAATGAGCAAATTTAGATTTTGGC
This sequence comes from Zalophus californianus, assembly GCF_009762305.2. Lineage (NCBI taxonomy): Eukaryota > Metazoa > Chordata > Mammalia > Carnivora > Otariidae > Zalophus > Zalophus californianus. The sequence continues at coordinate 5,742,083 of NC_045610.1, read as the reverse complement.
TTAGAATTCCATTATTATATTTATAGAATAATCTGGGGGAATAATTGAAAATCTTCCCATTCAGGGTCATGGCCTATATCTCCCCCACTCCTTTATTTAAATCCTTTATTATGTGCCTTAGTAAATACTTGTTGCCTTCCTTATATAAATCTTGTACATTTTTATATAATAACATCTCTTTCCAATGATTTTTTTTTTCCTTACTACAGTGGCTGTAAGTGCCTGGTTTGGTAAATAATATCAAGTAGCCCAAAACAACTTAGGGAATGTTATAACTTACCAAAAAGGAAAAAAAAATGTGGAAGTAACTCCCTGGGACTTTATCATATTTCAGTTTTATTTTAAAGTTCTTCATCTTAAAAATAAAATGAAACAAATGGATGAACCAGCAAACACACAGTTATCAAATAAACCTAGAGGCTTGCTGATAGATCTGGCACCTGGATCAGACAAGGTGGTCCAATTCGAAGGTATAAGTAACCCAGGGATGCTTATATTTTGAATGACAGCAGGCCCCCACCTGTCTTTCTAGATGCAGGTTAACTGCCCTGACATTTCACCTCAGGCTCCTTTTTAGAATCTGTTGATGAGTCCTCATTATACAGCTGAGTTTTACAAACAAGCTAGAATTGGCTCATTCGGAAAAGGTCTTTGCTTCCAGGGCTCTGTGAGAACCCTTCTGTGTGATCAGCTCTGCTCCCCACTAGCCACGTCCTTCGCCAGCACTCCGGGTGAGATCCCACCTGCCTGCGCCAGGTGGGAAGCGAATACCATCTCCCCAAAGGGCAGCTCTTTATCACCCCATGTTACAGACCTATTCCTTTCCTGGGCATTTTACCCAAAGGATAAGCCAGCTTCTCGCTTGATCACCCATAGATGTGGGTTTCCCCAGCTAACGATTCATATGAAGAATGGTGGAAGCTACTCTTGGCCACTCCATCAGGACCTCTGGAATATGTCTTCCTGTTCCGTGAGAAAATAATTAATAGACTCCATAGGGATTAGATGGGCTTATGGGCAGGAATCAGTTAAGGTTGAAGCTTTGGAGTTTCACACATTCTTGATTTGGATGGAAATATACAAACCATACTGAAGTATTACTATAGGAGTCGGTTGACTCCAGCTGACTAAGTTGGTTTAAATTTTGTCTTGTTCCTTACTACTCTGGGTCTACAGTTGGATGATTTGTACACAGGCATTTTTACCCACAGAGGGACGAGAAGGATGATCATTTTCTTTATACCGAATGAATTTTTCGCATTGTTTATTTTATTCGATTATTAAATTAGGAATTGCCTGATGGGAAAGTTGGTCTTTTATAGGTGCTTTGCCGGAAAGAATGACATAGATCCAGAGTTGGCAAATGATGGTCTGTGGGCCAAATCTGACGAACCACCCCTTTCGGAAATAAAGTTTCATTGGAATACAGCTACATTACTCATTCACATATTTACACATTATCTATGACTCTTTCATGCTAGAATGGTAAACTTGAGTAGTTTTGAGAGATACCATATGGTCTGCAAAACCTAAATATTAACTCTTCGGCCCTTTACAAAAAATGTTTGCCAACCCCTGTTATTATTATTGGTAGGTATTATTATTAGTTAGTATTTTTGGTAGGTCATCCTTAATTCTTACCCAGTTTACCTAAAAGCGCATACAAGTTATCTTTTTTTTTTTAAGATTTTATTTATTTGAGAGAGAACTGTGGGTGGGGGCGGGAAGAGCATGGAGCTAGAATCTCCAGAAGACACCCTGCTGAGTGCAGAGCCCAGTGTGGAGCTTGATCTCATGACCCTGAGATCATGACCTGAGCCAAAATCAAGAGTTGGATGCTCAACCGACTGTGCCACCCAGGCGCCCCTCATATGAGTGATCTTACTCATTTTCCAAATTGTCTATCCCTGAAAAGCATCATGATATGGCTGTGTTCAAACCAGAAAGTCTGTTGAGAGTTTGACTTTGCCTGGTGGGGATGTGGCCGAACGTGTTACAAAAACTTTGCAGGCTAAAATTTTTTTCCCCTCTGGTGTGTGGGATTCAAGTGTGTATGCTTACGTACCTGCACGGAGTAGGTGGAAAGCAGCGATATCCCTGGGGACAGTCTGTGGGCACATCTTTGACTCAGGTCTGTTGTGCAAACGAGATTAGCATTCTTGCCAGGCTCCCTCGTTTTCACAAGCAGGTGCAAACTGCATGCATGGCCTAGTATATATGATGCAGAGTATCCGCACGACCAGAAGTCGTCTCTCCCTACCATACGATATTCATCAATAGTTTGCTTGAAAGAAACAATACCCAGGCAGAATTGTAGGAATAATATGTAAGCCATTGACTCATCCTAGTAGTTGAAACCGTATCTGGGCCAACCAAATCAGGAGAGGGCAGGAAGCTCTTGGCACAGTGTAACGCTGCCATCATGGACGTTTACTGACGTACTCGGCTCTGGTAGCCTCAGTCTACAGAAGGTGGTTATGTCAATCAGCCCCATGAAACCCGTCATTTAGGATAACCTCGTTCATTACATCACAACAGCCCCTTGGAGGAAAGCACTGGGAGAAAGTAGCTTGATCCTGACAGCAATAAGCATACCTCTCTTGGCTGATGGACATAATTCCTTCTTTTTTTAATGATTTTATTTATTTGAGACAGAGATAGCAAGAGAGAGCATGAGCAGGGAGGAGAGGAAAAAGCAGGCTCCCCGCTGAGCAGGGAGCCAGACGCGGGGCTCCATCTCAGGATCCCGGGATCATGACCTGAGCCGAAGGCAGATGCTTCACCGACTGAGCCACCCAGGTGCCCTGGACATACCCTCCTTCTTACACGTAATGAATTGTCTACTCCAAAAGATTCTGTTTCTCTGGATGGCTGCTAAAATGGCCAGATCAAACGTACAGGTGAGGACACAACGGGGCTGTATGGTTTAGCTTCATTCCTGCCTTCAGAGTAGTCCCCTGCTTTTGTCTTACTTTCGCCGACTTTCAAGCCCTTCTCTCCTTTTGCAAAACTCCTCCAATTCCTTCGAGACAAAGTGAATAATATGCGGACAAGAAAAATCAAAGGAAAACAGGGTCAACACAAGCCTGCTCGTCTTCCACGTGTGAGATGTGAGAGAACCTTCCACGCCTCATTCCAGGGTTTTGGAACATGTAGGAGTTACTTTGCAAGACGGCGATTTAAAAGCAATAGAGCTAAACCATCTCTAACCGCTTTTCTTTCAAAAGGGGCGATTTAAAAAAAAAAATTCAGATCATAGAAGTAATGTTGCAGAACATTGAAAAAATTAAAGGAAAATATAATTTAAAAAACCACCAATAAGTCCACTACCCAGAGAGTTATCTTGTTTCTTAAAACCCGTCACTCATCTCTTGTCCATAAGTCCTGCCCGCCTCCTCCAGGATACTCTTTTTAATAATTCTGGACCATATTAGTCTGCAGAAGGAAAAAAAAAAAAACCCAACAACTTGTCTTTCTAGAATACTTATTTTTCTGCCCCACTTTGCCACAAGTTACCGTCTGATGATTTCAGCTGTTGCCATCTGATAACCAAAGGGTCAGGGGTCCAGTCTCTTTCTCGGGAGTTTTGGGGCCCCGTGAACCAGATGGCGCAGGTGTGACCCCATCATGTGGTTCAAGCTAAAAGGTCTGCTATTCTTTTCAAAGCGTTCAAGATTGTAGTGTTTACTTGTGCCCCCCCCACCCCCAAATAAATAACTGATTGGAGAACAAAGCCGATACACTTGAGGCTGTTTTAAATATCCAAGCATTCTGCTTTCAGAGCAGATGCACACACAACATCAGATGGCCATAATTAGCACAATTCGTGAGAGTCAGCCTGACCCTTAGCTGGTGGCCAAACCCCAAGCCAAACTTGGACTTCTCGCTCTAGCTCTGAGCAGGGGCCGGCCTCACCTGGCCCAGGCACCCCTACCTCCCCGGCTCACCCGAGAAGCATCTGCCCGCTTCTGCAGTGATCTTTTGGCATTTCTATTCAGCGAGACTTGCGGTATTTTGCCAGACTCCCTTTGCAGCCTCTAATCCTCCCACAGACAACGGGAGGAATAAGTTGCCAGAAATGAACATGGTAAAGCTGCAGCTCGTGTGCAGTGGCGGCAACTCCAAGCAACTCCAAGGGGAGCAAACAGGATGCTTTTCTCCCTTCTGGCTCCTTCTTCTTTTTTCTTTTTAATCTTGCAAACTTCCCTACTCGGCTCTAGAATGTGCCGATACACAGCGTCTGTGCTTGCTAACTGACACGCCCCGTTGGTGGTGCTCAGAAAACTCACCAGCTGACTTTTTTAGAGGCTCGGAGAGCACTCAGTGTCAGTATCTGGGATGAAACCTGTGTAAATAGCTGCTGAGAGGCTGCATTTAAACGTTGGTAAGAATGCTCTTAAAATATATATATATATATATCCTGTCCAAGCAAAGGATACAACTTGTTTTGGAAAATGGCTCTGAAAACAGGGAATTCGAGGCAATCTGTGATCTCAAGGCATGTCCAGGAACTTGGTAAGGCAAAGAAGCTTCTGGAAGCCTATATGGAAAGCATTATGGCCTGCAGCTCAGTATACAGAAGTTCTTGTTGTAAATACTTCCCTGGAACGGAAGAACAAAAGCACAGGCTGAATAATGTGAAATAGGCCATCTACTAAGGAGACAGATGCTGGGTCTGATCCTGGGTTTTATTTATTTATTTTTTTTTACTCAATCTAAAAGCTACGTCTGTCTCCCTCGAACTCTTCGTTCCTCCTCTTCTGTTTCTTCAAAGAAACAAAAGACGAAGGAGAGAAGAGCTAAAGTCTGGCCCCTTTCTTCGTAACTACTTTTTAAAAGGCAAGAAAGAATCGCTAAGAGTTTGTAGCCAGTAACTCAAATACCAGCTGCAAATATTTTTGAAGTCAGGCTGATTCGAGCAAGTCCCCAGAGGATTTTTGCTTAAACTAAGAATGGGATAAGGTGATGTTAGGGATTTGTAAAACAAAGATACCAAATCAGCACTCGTTTTATAAAAATCTTGCTTTAAGCACAAAATACATATTTCATTATGATCCTTAAAAACTTGGCTTTGAAGAGTAATATAATCCACCCATTCATACTGTATGAGATCTGCAGACTACTAATAAAGAATTCCATTTTTGTTAGTAAATAAAATTGGGGGAAATTCAGGATTGCAGACTTGCAGAAAAGTCTTAATCTAAACCCAAGCATTACAGACAGGGCATCATGTCCCATGAGGACCCGGTACCCCAATCTGTCATCCAAGGATTTATCCAGTATACCATGTGCATCCCAGGTGGACCCTACCAGAGGGTCTCTAGGATACAGTGGTGAATCAAGTAGAGCCTGTACTCATGGGGCTTGGGATTTACTGACAGCAACAGACGAGAAGGAGTTAACAAACGTAATTATTAATGGTGACAAAGTCTAAGAAGATAAGACATAAGGGATGGATGACAACAGAAGGTGGTGTTTATTTAGTTAGGATGATCAAGGAAGGTGTGATTACACTCTGAAGAAGTGGTATTTATGCAGAGGTCTTAAGGATGAGAAGGGCCAGCCATGGAAACAGACATGGGGTGAGGAGGAGGAAAGCATAAAGATGTGTGTGTGTGTATGTATGTGTGTGTGTGTGTGTGTGTGTGTGTGCAAAGGTCCTGGGGTAGGAAAGAGTTAAGCCAAGCTGAGCACAAGCCCAGCTGAGAAGCTGAAATGACTCGTGTAGCTAGAGCACAGAGGTTGAGGGCAAGGAGCAGAGAGGCTTGAGATGAAGTTGGAGAAGAATCAGTCAGGACTCTGGGGCACTAAGAAGACTGCTACAATCTGCTACCAAAGAGGCAGTGGGCATGGAGAGACATGGACTGATCCAAGACATAAGTTTGAAGGAAGATGAAGATTTGCTGATGCACAAGGTACAGAAGACGAGGAAGTGACAGAAATTAGGCATGCCACTCAGATCTGAACAGCTCAGCCTTTGCTGAGATGGGGAAGGATGACAGATGCCCAGTCGAGAGTGCTATTTTGAATACATTAAGTGCGAGGTGCCCACGGAATGCTGCAAGGGTGATGTCAAGCAGGCGGTGGGGTTGGCCACTCCGGAGTTGAGAGGAAAAGCTGAGACGAAGTCCCCTGGAGAAAGGAGTGTATGCACAGGGAGGAGAGAGAAGGTCCAGGGAGGAACTGAGGAAACTTTAACCTTCACCCTGAACCCCAGGGCCCCAAAATGAGGGGGCAGTTAGGAGGAGAAAACAGGAGAGTGCGGTGTCATGGAAACTGGAGAAAGCAGGGCATCCCTGAGTGCCGCATCTGTAATCCTGCATGTCAAGGTGACCTTGGCCAGAGCAGGTTTGTTGGAGTCAGGGAATAGAGCCTGGTGGTTGTGAGCGGAGGAACACATGGTAGGTTAGACTGGGGACAGCAGGTGTCTACAACTGTTACTGTTATTATTTTTATTTTTATTTGTTTTTATTTTTTTTTTTAGAGATTTTATTTATTTATTTGAGAGAGAGAGAGCATGAGAGAGGGGAGGGTCAGAGGGAGAAGCAGACTCCCCGCTGAGCAGGGAGCCCGATGCGGGACTCGATCCCGGGACTCCAGGATCATGACCTGAGCCGAAGGCAGTCGCTTAACCAACTGAGCCACCCAGGCGCCCTACTGTTATTATTTTTAACTCTGGCGAATATGCATGACATACAATGTACCATCTGAACTACGTTCAAGTGCACAGCTCAGCGGCGTGATGTCCTTTTGCGGTGCTGTGCCGCCGTCACCGCCATCCATCCCCAGAGTTCTTTTCATGTTCCCCAACTGGAATTCCGTACCAAGTAAATAACTCTCCATTCCTTCCTCTGCCCCGGCCCCAGGCAACTACCTTTCTATTTTCCATCTCTATGAATTTTAGAGTAGGGTCACACAGTATTGGTCCTCTTGTGACTGGCTGATTTCCCTCAGCATAATGTCCTCAAGGCTCAGCCACGCTTTCCTGTACAGTGTTACGTATAGACCACACTTTGCGGTCTGCCCCCAACAGACACTTGGGTTGTATCCACCACGGGATGTTAAGAATCGCGCTGGGCGCGCATGGTGCCTAGACACCTGTTGAGTGGAGTCACGGGGGTGGGCGCTGGAGGGGGGCATGCAGTCAAGAGAGGGTCTGTTTTGTTGTGGTGATGGTTGTTTCCTGAACTGAGAGAAGCCAGAGCATGTCTGCGTTGTCACCGGCAGTGATTCTGGGGGAGAAGCAGAGACGATGCTGAGCAGAAAGAGGGACATGGAAAAAGGGAGGGAAAGTGACCAGGCTCTGTGATGACACGTGAGTGGGGAAGCTGGCCTTGGGCTGTTGGACGTGGCTAGACCTTCCTCTTTTGAAGAGAAGGCAGAAGACTTGGCTCTGGATGCAGACACTTTAGCAGTTTTGACTTCCTCCAAATGGCTTTAATTTTCTCCCTGAAGTATCAAGCAAGTTTATCAGCTGAGAGCTGAAAGACGGGAGGGTGTGGGAAACTTAGAGGAGAGAGAAGGTAGCAAATGATCACCTTAAAGCAACATTTCTCCATCCTGGCTGCCCATGAGAGTCACCTGCAGAACTTGCAAAATATTGCAGAGGTAGCCCTGCTCCCTCCCCCGCATGGTGGTTGCGACGTCCTTGGTCTCGGGTGGGTCCTGGGCATCTATAGTTTTAAGTCTAGCTTAGTTTAAAAACGACATCGTTTTAAACTACAGTTTAGCTTAGAGTTAGTGTAACTAACCTTGCAGTTAGTTACAGTTTGAACTCCCTAGATGATTCTAATGTGCCACCCGGGTGGAGAATGGCTGTCTCAGACTGGCAAAGCAAGCTTGTTAGAGAAAAATAATAGGATCGCTGGGATGGTCGGACCCCAGTTTGAGATTCGTGACCATAAATTTCAAGTGAAATGAGCCCGTACAGATTACAGTGTGTGCGCACACATGCGCGCGTGCATGAGCGTTCCCTGACTCAACATATTACAGTCCAGCAAACCTCTGTCTTCAGCCTTTTTCCCCTTTAAAAAGTACTTAAGAGCCCATCTACTTCTCGTCACGGGCTTCTACCAATCAGAGTGAGAGCTAATGTCATCATGTGCCAAACGCTGTGCTAAGCATCTTCTGTCCACTAATTCCTTCTGTCCTCACAATATCAACATCTCCATTTTATGAAGAGGCAAATGAGGCATGACGATAAAATCAGGCAGCCAACCTTCACACAGTTAATGTGTGATGATGGGGCGGGGGGTGGGGGTGGGAAATCATACCAGGAAATCTAGGCTTAGAGTGCACGCTCTTGACCATGGATGGCATCACACCAACTCTACGTGCACCGTCTGAACTGTGTACCTCCAGCCCAGCCCTTCCCAGGGCATGAAACAGAGAGAACAGAATCCACAAGAACACAGTTGCGTGTGTGTTTTTTTTGGGGGGGGGGCTTCATACTTTGATAAACCCTCAGGTGAGGAGGAGACCCCATGAGGCTCATGGGTACGCCCGTCAATGGAGGGTGGACCCGGGTGCTGCTGGAGGTGGGATGGGTGACCAGAGGGGTGAGTCAGAATGCACGCCTGAGGGCAGAGCTGAAATTCTCAGCATACTGGAGGAGAAGGGTACAGAGAGGGGCCAGGGGAGCTGGTGGGGGCCAGGGGACTGTTGGCATACAGCTATGTCTGAGCCAGACTTTGAAACCCTACTTTGCACGCCGCCATGGAATATGACACTGCCTGCCACTAAGGTCATTGGTGTTAGCGGGTCATATTGGGGGCAGGTGACCAGGGGCTGCAGTCTATGGCAAGACTGAAGGAGTGAGAAGAAGACTAAAGGTGAAGGCGGTCGTGTCTGGTTTATATCACTGGGCTGCAGGCTACATTTCCAATGGTCTTACGGCTACTTAACACAATTAAGCTCACTAAATGCAGAATTACCTCCCCAATCCTTCATGCCAGTTTCTCCTCCTGGCTTCTAGACTCCTGTTGGTGGTAGCAGGTTCCCCAAACTCAAAGGCTGGGGACGTCTCAGCATTATTTTTGAGTACGGTGCCTTCACCAGAAGGTGCTGAAATCGGGTTGGTCTTGGATGTAACAGGAGTAGAGCACCGGAGATTTTTATCAATACGCATGAAGGTTTAGAATGAGCATCAGACCGAGACCCTTTTAGACATCTCTGCAGAGACTATCCCTTGGCTGGGAATAATCCCTTAATAATAAATAAATAATCCCTAAATAATAAATAATCCCTTAATAATAAAAAATGGCTTAATAATTCCTAAGCCATTTATCCAACAGACATGGGCAAGTACGAGGAGCCACCATTTTGATGGGCTTCGCGGTAGGATGCTGGCTTCCCACCCGCTCCCTTGAGCGGATTTCCAAACATGCAGGAATTTTGCAAGGTGGTTCTTAAACCATAGGTAGGTGGAAATCAGTCAGAGTGGGAATATTTACACCATGGAAATCAGCCAACATAAATCAGGGCTCCCTCTCCAAACTGCCCCCTCACCTCAGGCCAGCATTACGGGTGTGCCTGGTTGCGATAAGCCACTGTTTCATTCATTTGGAACCTAATCCTTATTTGTCCCTGTGAACAAGCTCACAGGAGGTTGACTTTGTTGTGAAGGGTCATTTGGCTGGTGAGTAGCAGAACCAGAGTTGGAGCTCAGAGTCTTAAACTGAAGGTCTGAAGGAGGTATGGAATGAGACCCTGAGGTACTCTGCAAGGAGTTTTTGGCATCTGTTGCCCACGCCTGGGCTAGCGGGGCGGATACTTCCAGAGTTTGCTGTCAGAGATGCTTATGGTAAAGGTTGGGGCCTCACTTCTGAGGCACTGCAATGCTTGAGGAAACGCTCAGTTTATAAAAAGATTCCAAATTATCAGCGCACAATCCTAGAGGGAATGATGGGGACTTACATGCATTTTCATGTTAGCGACTGAGATGATGTCATAACACTTAACAAATCCGTAATTTGGAGAGAATCCCTGGCACTCCCCTGAGCTCTCTCAGTTGGAGAGATTAAAGATTAAACAGAGAGCTCTGGACAAGGGGAGTTTCAAAGCATCCAGGCAGAGCAGAAGTCTCTGCATCATGAAGAATTTGAAGGAAAAAGGGTCTTCTTCGTAGATCATGGGCAATGCAAAGGATGCTTCTAGTGGCCCATCAACTGGGACCCCTTTGCTAAGCTGGTGCATCTGTCCCCCAGCTCCTGGGATGATTTCCCTGGTCAGACCCCCATGTCGGGGAAGTGTGGGGTGGGGGCAGCCTTCAGCCAATGTCTGCCTGACAAGGGGTACACAAGGCCCACCCTTTTGTCTCAAGGTCTGATCAACACTCCGCCCTTTGTGCTCTCGGGTTCTCCACGGGGCCGGGCAGAAGCCCGTCTTCAGCTGAGCCCACATCCTTGCTTGGCTTTCTTGCCCTGCCCCAGCCTCCTTCCTTCCTCCCTTGAGAAAAGCCTCTCAAGAAAGGTGGTGCCCAAGAATCCCACCCCAGCCTCAGCTTCTAAGGAAACCAACCTAAGGTGGGAAAATCTTCTATTCTGGCGTCCAAGAAATACACAAAGTCTTAGTGGTTATTTGGAACACCTTTTAAGGGTTTTCCTGGCAATGGCACGCCTCCTTTCCCCTTGCAGCACCAGTAGAAGGATTTCGGGGAATTCTGGGTCTTCCTGCTGAGACTTCACCCTCCCCAGCAGAGACACCATCCCCTGCTGTGGTCTCTAAAGGAGGTCTAGTGACCTCTAAAGGAGGTCATAGAGCTCTAGTGCTACCCGAAGGACCAGTCCTCCTTGGCCTCTACAACACCCACTCAAAAGCACAAGCAGATCCAAGAATGTGGGTGCATGCTGTTCATTTGGGAGCCAGCCCCTGGAATTGAGGCAAGGAAAGGAAACCAGCCTTGTATTTAAGGACCTGTGCTATGTGCAGAGCACTCCCGAGAAAATTTGGGGTGTCTCCTGGCATCATCCACAGAGGGAGGGACTGCCGGGGCACCCTTGTGCTGGCTGGTTCTCATCCCATGCTGGCTGACAGTGAACCCAAGGGGTTTAACTCCCTCGTGTTTCTGGGCTTCTGCCACATCCAGTAAAGCCTTTAAGCCCAAAGATGTGCAGAGGATGGATGCTGTCCTTGTAAAGGAGTCTGAGGTCAAACGTCCCCTGAGCTGAGGCTGAGCAGCTGGGGCTGAAGGCAGAGATGGGCCAAGGTAGCAGAGAGGTCTGCCCCAGGCACACACTCCATCATTTCAAAGCTTTTCTTAAAAACAATTCCAAAAAGGAGGGCATCATGAGAACTGTTTACTCACTTTCCCTTAAACACATTAAGACTAGTACCTTCATGACTCACCACTGTGTGATCTCAGACACCACCAGAAACCCATGTCCTGATGTCTGATGCCTGAAACATAGTAAACTGTCAATATTTGTGTACTGAACACAGGGGCAAGAAAACAAGATATGAAACTTTCAATCGGGATGTGAGGCATGGATCAGATCACTCTAACAAGATGAATAGTAGGACAATAAGCTGTGTCACAGCCGGGGTGGGACAGAGCTGACGTGGAGTGGAGAAGTCAGGGTCATGTCAGCCACCAACACACAGCCCAAAGTGGCTGTGCCCACCCAGGCGCTGTCCAGAGGGAAGAGGGAAAACAGGTGCATCGGAGCCAGAAGCCAGCAAACTGTCACCTACTCCCCTTTTCAGCTCTCTTTCTGAGAGCTTGGTCCACTTCCCTAGTTTGCCTGAGGGAGAAATTGTGCTGGAGAGCCCAGCAGTCGTCGGGTTTGCCTAGCAGTTAGGCACATAAAGAAGCTGGATCTTGGGTTTATATGCCCAGGTCTCTTGTGAGTCTAGTCACTGTGAGTTTAGCCTGCTGGGGACCAGCTCTGGGGCATTAACGGGATGGAGCTTCTGGATGAGGAAGACAGATGCTTGATTCCAGAAGGGAGTGAATTCACCGCCACCTGGGAGAGCCCATGTGGTCAGCTAGGAGCATCCTCACAGGGACCTCCAAATTTCTGTACTTATGTAGTGAAGGAGCAGGAGGAGAGCAGGTGAAGGGAGCAGGCATATGGTCTCCACGGAGGATGGGAGAAAATCCACCTAAGTTGGCTTACGGGATCTCTTATCCAGACATGCAGTCTCCGTTGAGAATGAATTTAAGAAGCTACTGCTCACTTAAAAGATGTTTTTCCATTAACAGGACTTCATGGAAGAAATACCAGAAACGCGCTTGGCACACTGAAGGTGACTGATAAATATTTGTTGAATAAACAAAATATAATCGGTCAGTGAACATATGAAAAAAATATCTAGACTCAGCGATCAAGGAAATGTCTAATAAAACATCAATGAGATCCCATTTCCCCCTTTTTAGATTAAACAAGTTAAGGGAAAAACCATATAGGGGTGCCTGGGTGGCTCATTTGGTTAAGTGTCTGACTCTTGATTTCAGCTAAGTACATGATCTCAGGATTGTGAGATTGAGTCCTGCATTGGGCTCCACACTCAGCGTGGAGTCTGCTTGTTCCTCTCCCTCTGCTCCACCCCCGCCTTCTCTCTCAAATAAATAAATAGTCTTTTTTTTTTTAAAGAAAAAAAACATATAGCATCAATAAAATAGCACATGCTTCTTGGGAAAAGAAAGGAAATAGGTACTCCTATAATTCCTGGAAATAAATCCGGTAATATGCATCAAAAATCAGAAAAAAATATACAGAGACCAACTTGCCTGGCCATTTCCTGAATGGGAATGGAGCTTTAAAAAGTAGTTGCGCAAACTCACTGGAAAATTATTGATAATAGCAAAAACTTAGAAACAATCTTAGTGTCCAACAATAGTAGATTAAGTGAATAAAGTAGAGAACTCTGAGCGATGATATGCCATTTGGCCTTTACAACTCATTATATAGATAAATAACACATTTATATACGCTAAGTGAAAAAAAAGCAGATTGGAAACAATATAATAGAATATGATTCTCTCTTTTTGTTATATGAATTATTTGCATGTAAATAGTCCAGAAGGATATATAATAAAAGGTTATCTTTGGTAGGATTATTAGCATTTTTTAAAAAAGATTTCATTTATTTATTTGAAAGAGAGTGAGCAAGAGAGAGAGCACGAGCAGGGGGGAGGGTCAAAGGGAGAGGGAGAAGCAGACTCTCTGCTGAGCAGGGAACCTGACACGGGGCTCCATCCCAGGACCCTGGGATCATGACCTGAGCCGAAAGCAGATGCTTAACCAATTGAGCCACCCAGGCGCCCCACTTTTTTGCTTTTTTTTTTTTTAGTAAGTCATGGTTTCTAATTTATCTATAATCTACTTACATTGTTTCAACAGTAAAAAGTTACTTATATTTTAAAAATTAAGGTAACTTAATTTTTTCCAGTTTCCAAAGGGACTTGATTTGACTTTGGAGGTGGGAACATGCAGTTACAAAGTTATACATGTAAGATTAAGAAATTCACCTCAAGGACTGCAAGAATGAGCTGTTACTTGGTGGGTGGTGTGCTCTGATTACCGTAACTTGGTGCTGCATTTATCTGTGAGTGTCCTGGTAGCTAAGGCAAAGAGGAACCAAAGTGGCAAGGTGGTTTTTATTTGGCCTGAAAAGGAAAGCAAACAGACTGATCTGAGGGGTACATTCCTCCAGGCATGCAGTTAACACAGGATGTGTTACCTCTGGAGGCCACTAGATAGATAATGCATTATTACATAGATTGTCACAATCTTGTTCAAGGAGATGATTTTGGACTAGAACTTTCTCTAAAAAACAGAGGGTGTGACACTAAGTTGTACTTTGAAATCACAGAGTGTTCAAATTGGACAGAAGTAACCTCAGGGATTACTCCTTTCCAGACGAAGAAACTGAGGGTCAGAGTGGTGAAGTAATTCACTCGGTGAGTGGGGGAAGGGGGACTAGAATTGACTGATTCTTGATTCCTGGGGCAGTGGTCTTCTTACCACACCCCAAAGCCTCTATCACTCATGCCTCTAGCTTATCTGTGCATTCAGGACAGGACTGGCTGTGACCAGCCGGACAACAGTGTCCATGTCTGACACACCCTCTAGATCAGGATCTTTAAGGCAGGAGTCTCGTCTATGTCCCGCACCACTTGCACGGTGCTCTGGACACAGAAGGTGCTGGGGTGGGCTCATGGATTTACAGTCGATGAGGGGATCGTGCACAAGAGTGTCAAACAGGATCGTTTTGCTGTTTTATAACCTAATTTTACATAGCTTCGGAAGTGTAGGTAGCACTGGGCTCAATAACAAGCATGACAGCCCTAAATGAACACTTACTGAACCCCTTGCTAGGCACTAGGCTCGTTTCTAAGCACTGTTCGTACACTATCTCGTTTCATAGTCACAGCCCTAGAAGAAGATGGGGGGCTCTTCCTCCCTCCATTTAACAGATGAGAACACTGAGGCACGAGGCAGGGAATTAACCTGTGTGAGATGACACGTTTAGAAGATGGCAGAACCGGGGCAGAAACCCAGGCAGAATGTTCTAGAACCCGATCTTTAGCTACCAACTGCACCAACTCCAGCAATAACAAGAATGTTCATGCCTGCTATTTGGGGAGCTGTTTTCAGGGGCCAGGCCCTGTGCTTAGTGAATTCTAGCACACTGGTTAGATGCTGCTATCTGCATTCAATTGGGAGACAGATGGAAGTTATTCACCCCCAATCCAAGATAGCTGGCAAACCATGGCACTTGGCTTGAAACCCACGTCTCCGAAATGTCTGTGCTGTTTCTACTGTGTCCTGTACGGGAAAACAGAACCCCCCACCCCCACCCTCCTTGGACACATTCTGAACCTCTGCACAGGAACCAGGCAGGCTGAGCGAGGATTGTACTCACCTCTCCGATGGATCCCAGGGTTTGTGGCTTAAGTGCTACCTACACACACTCCCAGGCTGGGGGGTCAACCCCATCGCTCAGCAAGGTCGATCAGGTGGCTGATTCTGCTTGGGAAAAGTCTTGTCCAACCTAGAAAAGCCTTTAACTAAAGCTAGAACGGAAGCGGATGCTTCTTCTCCTCCCACCCGGGACTCACTGACCACTCAGACACTCGGTTTAGTGGATGGACAGGTTGTGCTACTGGGACCCCGTAGGGGAGGTAGGCATCAAGGGAAGGCTTCCTGGAGAAGGTGATGTCTCATCTGTTGTATTAAGAAAGAACCAGAAGAGCAAGGGCTTTGGAGAAGCTGACATGGCTGAGGGACAGGGTTCCCTAGGTCACCCGTGTCCCTCGAGGGCTCTGCTCTGTGAAAGCTACAGACGGGAAGTGTGGTCTCCCTCCCCGTAAGGTTCCTCCTTATGTCCCACATATTTCCCTTCTCTCCTCTCCCATGTCCTACCCTAAGTCAGCCACTTCCTTCACAGACCCCTGCTTTCAGAGCTTCCGTTCCTCAAGGCGTAAATGATCGAACACACAGCATCCCTCTTCATCCTGCCTTCTTCCTCCTGCCACACTGGCTTCCTCTCTTCTACCCCCGAGTGGGACACCCCCCTCCCCAACCCCCCCCCCCCCCACCATTCCCTCTGGGGAAAGCCTAGCCTGGTGCTTCTCACTGCTGTGGGCCAGTCATTAATGCACTTGTTCTGGTCTCTCATAGGGCAGCCTTGGATGACCTAAAGGGGCAGAGTTTCCAGACCAGGTGGTGGGCACCCAAGGTGAGAGGGAGGACATCTCTGCAGAGCCAGTAAGCAGCTCCCCACAGACACAGAACGATGCTTGTTCTCCTCACACCCCCAAGAAGTGAGGCAGCCTCTGGCATTTCCAAAGCTCTCCGTCCTGTCTGCCTCGCATAGCTGTGGGGAGCCTCCAACCAGATGGCAGAGGCCAAAATGCTCTAGAGATGGTGAAGCCCTGTGCAAGTACCGCCATGTGTGATGCCGTAGTGGACTATGGGTGTGCGCCTTTTGAGTGAATCAGACTGCCTTTCCCGCCCAGGGTTGCTAATGGGCTTGGGGGTAAAGCCTGAGGAAAAGCCTCCCCTAACAGTGGCCGAGCACCTTCTGTCCATGCCCAGGCTTTGGGCTTTCACACACCACTTTGATCTGGGTTACCTGAGAGACTGAGCTTGTGTAGACACAGAGTCTGAATTCCACACCCCCCTCCCCCGCTGCCCCTGCCCGCCCCGCCTTTGAGAATCAGTCAATGCTTTAGGCAGTCAGACCTCCCTGGGAGGATTTTAAGACAGTGCTATTATCCCATTCAGGTATAAAATCTTGTCCCCAGTGCTCATTTTTCCTATAAATGAGAATGATTGATCTAGACTCTTTTAATGTGATACTCAGACAAATGAGCGCTTCATTGAGACTTAATATGATCAGATCACCTGTAAAGGAGATTCCCTCAGAGAGGCAAGGAGCCAGGCAGACGGCAGGGGAGATGGGGGTGGGGGTTAGGGCTGTAGGCTCACAGCACATGTTTGGGAGAGACGGGGGCATGTTCATGCTTGTACACAACTACCTAGAAAGAGCACCTGGTACATACCAGGTAATTCAGTAGATCTTTGCCGGATGAATAAAAAGGAAGCCATAAGGGTGCATAGCCTCTTATGTGTGCAGTCCGCCATTTTGTATGTAGCACCCACCTGTGAGCACCACCCATGGGGGACATGACAGGGGAGCAGTGGCAGGGTAGACATAGGGGCGCTCATAGGGGTTGCCTTAACCACCAGCCGACCAAGGTCAGGGAGGCTGGCTTCACTCCTCAACAGCAGGACCACATCAAAACCTTGGGACAAGTCTCTCTTCAATGAATGGAGTACCCCGGGCTTCTATGATCAGGGAAGGGAGGGCAGGGTAGGAAGGACAGACAGCCCCCTCTTCATGAGCCCCTTCTTACTTGCTGACCTTTGGCAAAGGTTCCAAGAGGCTCACGGACCTTCCAAGGTCATTGGGAAGTTTTCTCCAAGCCACTGCCTTTGGGTAATAATAACTCATGCATCCGTCCCAAACAAGCGAGCATTTCCCCCGAGGTTTAAAAATCGCCAGAAGGCGTTGTGTTCATTTGGTTCTGCTTTTATTATATTGTGAACATTGGTACAAGGTTAAATACACACAGAGACAGATATCAGGAGCATACACATGAACATACTTGTACATACAGAAGGGTTATAGAGAGACAGACAGAGCACATGGATACACACAGAATGCAGATAAGGGCCCCAGGGTGCTGGCTACATTGGGTGTGCATCCCTGCACAGAACACAGCAAGGCATACAGAGAGCAAGAGTCAGTTGATAAACATCCATTAATTAAAATCCAGCCATTTGTGTTACATTTTTGACAAGACAATATGCATAGCCTTATGACATCTCCAAGGGCAAAAGGTCTAAGGAACCTCAAAGAGTTTTGTAGAATGGTCTCAGAGGCCGGGCTCTGAGGAGGAAAGAAGCAGACAGTGACCACAAAGATAATGAGGCCAGGAGACCTGACTGTCAGGCTGAGAAGCAGGAGTAATCGGTGGGGCGGGCGGAGGGAGGGTAGCGGGGGGAGGGGGACGACAATGGGGCCACATTTGTCAAGAATCTCAGTGACATCAAGATCAAAGGTCCTTCTCCGTCCAGACCCTCGGGCCCAGCCCCAGCTCCACTCTCCAGCCCTGCTGGAAAAATCCAGGCATTGAAGATGAGTCAACAGGAGCCCATTTTTGCTTTGTTTAAGTGACATCTGATGACTACGTTCCCGGCACCGGATACTAGGCAAAGGACGTCACCCCTGCGTGTGAGAACTGCCGTAAGAGCCTCCGTGCTGTCAGCCTCGGGTTCTAGCCCTGGCTCTGCAATCAACTAGCTGAGCTCTCTCGGACAAGTCACTTAACCTCTCTGGGTCTCAGTTTCTTCATCTGTAATATGGGGGCGCTGTCTAGTTGACCTCTAGACCCCTTGAGGCTCTTACAGAGGGAAATTCAGGTGCGTTTTAATAGCACCTTTTTCTGAAGGAAAAATGAAAAAGAAACGAAATGGTTGAACAGAGGTAATCCTGCTTTCCTGCCACCTATCTACCCCTTCATCCCACAGTCACCCCCAAAGGCCAGACCCTGAAACTCCACAATTAAACACCATGAGACCTGGCTCTGTGCCCAACGCCAACTCCTAGAAGGCTATTTTCTGTTCAGGGCAGACTTCTCAGGATTAGGAGCCAGCTAGAAGGGAGAGATGCCTCTGGAGTTTGTGAGCCCCAACTCCGCACCCGAGCACCTGGCAAAGAGGAGATGCTTTCAGCCTCAACCTCCCGCAACCTTCCATGTCAGAGCGGTGGGACTGAGTTTCTGGAGCGTCCGAGCTCTAAGCACTTCGGCCTCTCTTCCTTGGTTCCTGATGCTCAAGTAGAGGGACTTCAGAAACACCAAAGTGGGAAGTAGGGAAAACAGAAAGTGATTTGCTATCAAGGAACTGTCCAGCTCCTAGCAGAGCAATGGCCAGGGGAAATGGCGATTCCTCCACCACATCTGTCTTTCCCACCCTTTCCACCATGAGCAGTGGGAACGAGATCCCTTCTGCTCTTGTCGCCTGTCCGCGGGGCACCACTGGGACCATGAAGGGTGTGTGACACGAGGCTCTTTTTCTCGGAATATCTCCAGGTGGCAGTGGTCCCCCTTACTGTCCATCTCCTCCATTGCTCAGTGCTCAGGAAGCACCACCTTGTGACCACCTGCGTTCCCTCTGCCCCATGCCCTTTCTCTGCCCTGGCCCTCGGCAGCTGGCTGTCTCCCATTCCCAGAGACGGGATTAAATCACCCCTGGGTCTTCTCTTCAAGCCCTCCTTAATTCCTGTCATCGGTTCTTAGCCCTTTCATGGTCTTTGCCATCTTGAAAATAGCATCTGTTTGCTTGGCTCTAGAGCAATCCTTCAGTCTCTGCACCCTTTCTAAGCCACTCACTGGAAGTAGTAGAAATCAGTAATTAAGTACCTGGCCTCAGAAGTCCAACAGACTCAAGCCGAGTCCTGACTCACCACTGACAAGCTACGGGATCGTGGTCACTTGTGTTACTGTGTTCAGTATAACCTATAGTCCGATAGTGTCCACCCAGTAGAACTTTTTGAGAGGATGGAAACTCCAATGTGGTAGCCACTAGCCAGATACTCAAAATGTGGCTGGCACAGCTCAGGAAATGACACGTTAATTTTATTTCACGTGCAAAGGTTTAAATTTAAATTGCCGCACATGCTTCGTGGCTACCATATTGAATACATCTAATGGATATATGGAGGTAAATACATATGGACGTATCTGGACCAGTGGCTACCTAGGGTGCATCTTTGCCATGCATGAGGGAAGAGTTGGCCTTTTGAACAAACCAGGGAAAGTGTGGTATAAAATGTGTCCAGGGCTGGGGGGGGGTCTCCACGTGACACTGCCATGGAACCTTGGGCAAGTCGGTTCACTTCTGTGCCTCAATTCCTCACCTATAAAGTCAGGTAGTTGAGCAGTGTCCACCCAGGGCTGCTGTATCTGAGCACAGGCGCTGTTCCCAGCACTTGTCACAGACAGGCAGCACCATTCACAGAGACTATAGTATGACGGGTGTCCCCCAGAGTTGTCCAACCTTATAGTCTTGCCTCCATCCCTACCTATTCTGGGGCTTGACAAGGCTGATCTTCCAAAGTGCCTCTTCTGATACCTTCTGTAAGTCAGGAGGGGCATCTGCACTTGAGAAGACAAACTCCGCAGGGAATGGGCGTGGGGAGGGCATGCCTAAGGCACGTGGTCAGCTTTCCTCTGCCAGTGCTGCCTGGGGTAACCTGCCCGCCTTCCTGCCTTGGTCTCAGACCCCACAGATGTATCGCAAATGTTCATAGCCACCATTTAATAGGGACTAATTTAAGGCATTGCTCCTTATTAAAGCACTGAATCAGTATACATGTAGGCTTAGTAGACACTAACACTCTAGCCTAAATTAGCCCATTTTAAAGTGCTAACTAGCTAAGAGCTGTTTTGCCAAGCAGAGCCTGTCACTGCCTAGAGAAGGCAGAGCCACTTATGACTTGGTGGAGGGTAGAAGCAAAGGTGTGCATATGTGTGTGTGTGTGGGGGGGTACATGTTCCCAAAACAGGGACAGTGGTGCTCCATAGCCCACTGCCTGGGTGGCCCCTTGCTGGCATTGCCAGCCCCACACAAGGATGGAACAGCACCACCTCCTCTCAGCATCCTGCACTGTCTCTCCTACTTTAGCAATGCCATGAATTCTAGGGCCTGTGAAGTCCTGCCCCAGGCTGGACCCCGTGGCTTTGCAACCTTGCCTTTTCCAGAAGAGAAGCCTCCACTGGCTGCAGGTTAGTTATGCATCCCGAGGAAGCCAGCCCATGTGCTGCCGCCAGCCCTGGAGGCCCGCAGGACAGACTGTGACAGTGGGACTGCAGCATCCAGCCCCCTCCCTCCGTTCTTCCCCTTGATGACAGTCATGACGTTCAAGCAAAAATCATGAACATGCATGTGCTAAGCCCTTCAGATCCATCGCCTCCCTGACCATCTTTTTATAAAGATCATTAAGACTTATTTTTTTTTTTTTTTTTTGGAGAGAGAGAGAATGAGCGGGAGGGGCAGAGGGAGAGAGAATCTCAAGTAGCCTCTATGCTGAGCGTGGAGCCGACTTGGGACTCGATCTCATGACCCTGAGATCATGACATGAGTCAAAACCAAGAGTCGGATGCTTCACCGACTGCACCACCCAGGTACCCCTATAAAGATCATTTATAAATGTGAGGTTACAAGCACAGAGAGGAAAAGCAACTCCTACAAGGTCACACATGTCATTCCGGGGTTCAGCTGGAATTCCAACCCAGGTCTGTCTGGCCCCACAGTCCAGGCTCCTCCCGTTCCCTCCTCCCTTCCCGCTTCATCTTTTTTTCTTTTTCTTTCCCTGATTATATTGCTTCTTCCCTAATTGATTCTAGTTGAGGGTGAGAAAGAATAAGACATGGGTGTGTTGAGGATGTTTGAGGGACTGGATGGTGGGGGCCAGCACAGGGAAGGCTCTACAGGAAGATGCACCCTTTGGGCTGAGCCTTAATCACAAAAGACAACTTTCTATTTAGTGTGAGAGCTCCAGCATCCCCCACCCCCCTGTGTCCCACCTGCGGATTCCACTTGTGTAGGAGAGGAATGGAAAGAGAAGAGGGGTGGGCTGCTAGGCTAGAATCAGTAAGAGTCCCCTACTCGTCACCCCTTTCCCTTTTTTGCTTCCTTCTGCAAATGCTGTGTTTATTAAGCATTTCCTCAGAGCTGGGGATTAATACAGAAAGAAATAAAGTGCAATACCTGCTCCTTGAAATCCAGGCTAGGAGCAGGTGTGCCCAATAGAGAAATGGTCTTTAACACAACACTTCAAAGGTAGTGCTGCACGAGCCTGGAGGGAAGGAGCTGTCTGAGCCTGGTAGTGAGGAACAGACATGGGAAGAAGGTGAGGAGGAAAGCCCCATGGAAAGAAAGAAATAGAAAATAAGGTAGCTGCAGGGAAGATCTTAGGAGGAGCAAGAAGTCTGATGAGCGGGAGAGCTCAAGGTTATAGGAACATGGCTGGTGACAATTTGTGGCCAGGTTCAGCATCAAGGGAAAGCTTTTGGGTAAATGTTTGATAAGGTATGATTGGTTCCTAAAGGGGCATTTCCTTGGTGATTTGACTAACTCACTGCCATATTCAAGGCCAGCAGCCCAAAGTGTCTGGAAAGCCTTCTTTGTGCACATGTGGTCCAGCATCCTGGGCTGATGCACCTTAGCCACAGTGTTTGGCTCTTGCTTGGACCATTGCAGTGGCCTATTCAACAATTGTCCTGTTCACTTGGATGTGTCCACAGCCTGCCTTTCTCCTCACAACAGCCAGAGTGATTATTTTAACCCATAAATCAGACCATTTTCCAGGCTTCATGAAAATCAAGGCACTTGAAAATGACGGCTGAGACACAAGAATTAAGAATTTCTAGAAGCAATCCCAGAACATGAGGCAGGCTGGTCTTCCACGAGTGCAATCTCCTTTTCCTTCATCTCTTTCCCCTGCCCATGATGCTCCCCTCTCTTCTCCCCTCTCCAGGTCAAGTCCTCAGGGCATCCCCTATCAGATTTGGTCCTAAGGAGAGAATCTAAAGGGGCCTGGCCTAGGACAGGGGTCCTGTGTCTCCTCCCTGCTAGAATCTGTGGTGAGTGGATGGACAGATGAATGGGTGGACTTTCAGTTGCAGCTTCCAGGCCTTCTTCTGGCTTAGTTGGGGCAAGGGCAGCCAAGAAAGAGGGGCCGTAGGAAAGGTCTCTGGGAATCCTCCAGAGGCAGCCTCCCTTAATAATTGAGACTTCTTTCCCTCCGCTTTAACTGTGTGATTTGAAAGTCTGGCCTGCAGCCAGAAGAACACAACTGTTACACATTTTATAGATAAATCAACCCCCTGATGGTTTAAAATGAAAGGGATGGGGAGAATGCAAACCAAAAACATATGAGCCAACATGCTCACTTAATTCTTGGAGGGATGGTGCAGTGGCTATGCCCGGGTCAGGAACAGTGGACAATGGCTGAGTCCTGACAGTCTGCAGTCTTCATACAACATGGCCAGGCCAGGGGCATACCTAGGGGATGAAGAGGTAGGCAGCTGCCTTGAGAGGAGCCTCAAGGGAAGATCCTGGATACGAGGCCCCTCTGTCCTAAATTCTGCCAATCGGCATTGAAAGGAGGTGGAAGGAGTACATGCATGCTTTGTGCAGACACCCAGACCAGCCATAACCCTGGCATGGGAAAGCCTATCTTCTCTCTCTCCCCCAGCCCCTACCCTTCTCTGGCAATCTATCCAGTTCTCTTGGCCTCTGTGAAACTTGGTTCCATTTGGTGCCATGGGCAGCTGGAGCTGCCCGCAGAATGCCGCTCCATCTATGACCCCCAGGGAAGATAGGAAAAGGTACTGAAGTGCTTGGTAGAGAGGTCAGCCTGCCCAAGGTCACATAGCTAATGAGTGATGGAACCTGGCTTTCTCTGATTCCAAGATTCATGCTGTTTGATTAATATCCTTGATAGACTTGACAATGGATGAGAGGCTTTCACCTTGGGGTTGGATTTCTCCCAGACAGAGCTCGGTAAAGTCTACTAGAGGCAGGGCAATCCAGTCATTCTATGTCGTCCAGATTTTCCTGGTTTTAGTCCTGAATTCCCCATGGTCCAGGGAACCCTTCATTCCCGGGCAGACTCACGATGGTTGTTCACCCAATCAGAAGATAAGTCGTCCTCAGCCATTTGGCTGTATTTTGGATGCTTTGAACAATATTAATGACCGGCTCCCAACTCCAGACATGTTGATGTAATTGATCCAGACTTCAGCCTGAGAACCAAGAGTTCTGAAAGCTTCCTAGGTGATTCTAACGTACAACCATGTTTGAGAGCCACGGGCTTAGCCTTAGGAATCTGCCCGACACCATTGCTGGTTACGCTCAGCTTCGTCTGTGTCCTTCTGTGATATGGTGATGTATATATTATTGTATATATTATATGATATATATTGTAAATATTATATGATATATATATTATTATATATATATTTCGTTTGCATTCCTGTTTCTAGCACAGAGTTCCAGAGTCCAAAACCTTTGGAATTTCCTAAATCCTGACAGTGGTCAAGGTGTCCTATTCCAGCTTAGCTCCCCATGATTCTCAGCAACTGCCCCTGGGGAATCCCAATGCAAGGGTTCCATAGACCACACTTGGAGAAAACTCTGTTTTCCCCGTCACCTTCTGAAGCTCCCTGTTCTCTGGAAGTCTGGTGGGTGTGCAAGGGTGGTTCATTTCTACCTAGACCTGGTAAGTGACTGGTGATTTCGGGTGAGGTCTGGACAGCGCTCCACTGTGGTGGAGGATTTGGCAAGACCACTAAGCAACATACAGAGCAAGGCAGGAAATAGGACTGGGGGTACCAGCAAGTGGATGCTAACAAATAGGAAGAGGGTGGCATATGGGGGGGCAAAAGGGGTGGGGGAAGGGAGAGAAACCCTCTGCTCCTGCCCCCCCTGTTTGTCTCTGAGGGGGAGAGAGCCCCCAGTCCTGTTCGGCACGTGGGCTGTGACCCCGTCGGACCGAGACAGCCCCTGGCTGAGCCCCGGTCTCCAACCAGTCTGTGAATGAGAACTGCCTCATGCTGGTGCAGCCTGACTTAATTGGTATTTTTCCTAATTATCAGATTTAATCACCACCTCTCTGATGAAATAATTTTTGACTCAAATGAGAAATTAGACTCAAATGAGGAAAAAAGAACAAGTAGGGGAAAAAAGCAAAGGAACAGAACTCAGTACAGGAAATATGTTAAAATTACTTTTTGTGTGTGTCGTGAAGCATTATTTCCTTTTCTGTTCTGACAGGAGCGCCCCAAGGCCAGGGTTTCGGAGGGACTCCTGCACTTGTGAGCTTGTCTTGGGGTGGGGGAAGAGCCTAGGGGCTTGGAGGTCAATGAACCTGGGCATCTCCAGCCCTAACCTGCCCCTCTAGCTTTGGTGCCTTTCCATATAGGTACCCCTGTGCCTGGCCCCTGCCCTGCTGATGGGTTGGAGGTGAAGGAGCTGGGGCTTCTTTTATTTTATTTTATTTTTTTTTGTTTAAAGATATTTTATTTATTTATTTGACACAGAGAGAACGAGGGAGAGAGACAGAGAGCAAGCACAAGCAGGGGGAACGGCAGGCAGGGGAGAAGCAGGCTCCAGGAATTTGGGCAGGTGGAAAGCACGTGTGCTGGGAAGGGGAAGGGCGTCAAGCAAGTAGCAGGTGCTTTATCTCCTTCCAGGAATCAGGTTTGGCTGGCCAGTCAAGTAACCACAGTGAGCAGGAGCCGACCCTGCTGTACAGTTGCGGGGGGGGGGTCCCCCGAACTCACAATGGTCATTAGCCAAAGCTTTCTGAACATATTCGGTGTTCATGGAAAAGTTAAATAAATGTCAGTGTTTGGGGGATCCGGGAAGGGTCCAAGGCCTGATGCACAGAGCGGTATTGTTTTAAGAGGGACGGGTAGAGAGAAGACAGGAGCGTTTACTGAGGCCTCACCATGCACCACGCTCCGTGCTAGATGCTTGCCTATGTTTACCCCCTACAACTACCTCATTTTAAGGATGACGGGCTGTGGCTTTGAAATACACCTATGAGAGGCTTAAACCTGAAGTCTTTCCGATTCCTAAGCCAGACCACCTTCTAGGGTCTCACCAAGGCTTTGGCGACTTGCCCATCAACGCCACCATGGTTTTTATGAGTCGAGGTCATGGTCGTTCACCTGGTGCTCCTGTAGCTATTGGTACAATTGGACCCCAATCGAAGAAGAAGTGAAGCATTTTGGAGCGTGTACTCTCAACCTTCCGTGACCTTTCAGCTCCCTGTCCTTCTCACCGCTCTTTGATTGGGCATTCTTGGGAAGGCCCAAGAAGAACATGAAGATCCAGGCGGGACCCCCACCCACCCCCAACAAACACCCCTCTCCCATCCGGGACTCCAATCACATCACACCTCACTTCTCAAAACCTTCCATAGTTCCCCCCTCGAGCCCCACAAAACGGGACCCCGATCTTTAAGTTGGCATTTAAGTGCCAGCCCATGGGCTCGGGGGGCCCTCCCAGCCCTTCCCCCCGTCACTCCTTTATACCCCAATCAGAAGGGACATTGGGCTCCATTTACTCAAACGTCTCTCCCTCAACACACCCAACTCCTGGCAAAATCCCCACGTACAGCCATTACCCCACAGAAGTGCTTCTGGTTCACTGCCCTGGCTCCTAGCTTAGTTCTCTCCTGGAGACTCTTGAGGCTGGGGAGACTCTCCACTAGCAGGGAGACAGTAACACCGAGCTAACGGGACCCCCAAGGAACCAGGGTACTGGAGGCTCTCCCTTCCTCCTCCTGTGCTCACAACCTGGGATCCGGCCTGAGGCCTGAGTTGGGAGTCCTGGATTTACACTTGTCCTGTGTCTCCTGGGAGGCCCGGGAGGCCCAGGCGCGGTTTGCTGCACCTGCCACACAGCCACGGGCAAGGCCCTTTCTCTGCACTGGGCCCCAGCTGGATGAAGGAGGTCATCAGACCTGAAATGCTGCTGCGGATGAACATTCTCCTGCCGCTTCTCAGCCCCACACAAATTCATCAACAGCCACTCCTCTTGCACCCCGCTACCCACCCCGCAGGGTCTGGAGGAAGCAAGATGGGAAAGGTCAGGAAGGAAGGCCTCTGAGCCCAGGTCTGCCTGCCCATAGCCGGGAGTCAGGCTGCACCCCCCTCTCCCCCACCTTCCTTCTGCAGTGAAGACAGACCGGACTCACCACTGGTGGAGCGTCTCCAGAGTGTAGTGGAGTGTGTGGGCTCAGAAACCGCTGGAGCAGAGCGTGAATAACGGGAACGGCTTCTGACTTAATTAGACTCCCCTGAAGCCTGTAGAGGCAGTGGGGAGGCCCCGTCCTCCCTCCTCCACGACCTGGGATGCTCTTCCCGTGCCAGCCAAGTCCAGATATCCTCCCCAGTCTCCCGTTCTCCTTCCTCCTTCATCAGCTCCTCCTCCTCTCTGTGTCTGCTCCCCCCGCAACCCCGTCACGATTACCCCCTACCTGCCCTCTGCCTCCACTCGATCCGGGGACCCCACAGTGCTACAGCGAGGGGTCTACTCAGTGTCTCTGCTCTGTAACTGTGAGCACAGGCCAAAGCCGGGGCGCGGGGGCATGCTCTGGTCGCGGGCAAACCGAAACGCACGCCAGGAAGAGGTGTCCTCCGGCCCCGGTTCCTAGCACGCCGGCCTGTGTATTTCCCGCCCCTTCTGATGAAGACGAAATCACACAGTGACTGATTTGGCTTGCACCTGGCTGAGGACAGAAGGGGAAACCATTAGGGGCTATGGATGGAGACACTTCTCTCTGGATACCGGCACTATTGATCGCTCTTTGTTGCGTGGGGGGTGGCTGGGCGGGGGGCACTGTGCTATGTGCTGTAGGATGTTTAGCAGCATCTCTGGTTTTTCCTTGATAGATGCCAGTCAACTGGCATCCTTCCCCTGAAATGGGTCAATCAGAAAGGTCTCCAGACATTGCCAGATGTCCCCTGGGCAGCGAAATGGTCCCAACTGGAGAGCCACGCTCAAAGCTTTGCTCATTTAGGCATCTGTGTGGTTGAAACAGAAGCCCCCTGGGCTCTGTGTCTGCGTGCAATTTCCCACCTCCCACCCTGCTTGTCAGAACCTACCCTCTGGCACATGGAAGCTTTCTAAGTTTTTTTTTTTTTTCTCTTTTTCACTTGACAAATGGAGACATTTCCCCCTTTACAGGATTAACATGAAGGACAAATGAGATACAAACTATAAAGTACCACATCACATTATGGAAAACATATTTAAGGACTCCACTATGTTATTATATGCAAATGGGACTAAACCTATATACTCGAGGGAGAGTTCATTTTAAGTGATGATGGATAAGGGCACTCCAGAAGCTCAGTTGATTAGATTGGGAGATTTGTGGAAAATCGTTTAAATGGAGGAAGAGACTCAGCAGTCAGGGTGGGAGAAAGAAAGAAAGGAAAGAAAAAAAAAAACCCATGACAACAGGTGTGAATAGAAAAATTTCCCTAGGGGCACCTGGGTGGCTCAGTCCTTAAGTGTCTGCCTTCGGCTCAGGTCGTGATCCCAGGGTCCTGGGATCGAGCCCCGCATCGGGCTCCTTGCTCGGCGGGAAGCCTGCTTCTTCCTCACCCACTCTGCCTGCTTGTGTTCCCTCTCTCCTTGTCTCCCTCTGTCAAATAAATAAATAAAATCTTTAAAAAAAAAAAAGAAAAAAAAATTTCCCTAAAAGCCGGGGTAGCGAAGAGGCTAACAAGCAGTCTGGGGCAGACTTCTCCCTAAATGGAGGTAATGATTTAGGGAATCAACGAAGGGACCTAGAGCTCAGGGCTGACAGGGAAAATCAGCTACGCTGGGGTGAGCGGGAGACCCAGAAAGAATTTAGAGACGGATCAGCTAGCCAAGAGTGAACAAGGACTAAAACCCTGAGCCGGAAGGATCCAGACCAGGAGGACAGACACACCCACATTAGGAATATAAAGCAGCTCCCGAGGCCGACTCTGTAGGATGCAGCATGAGTCCCTGCTCTCTCTGCTTCCCAGCACCTCCCATCTCTTCCTCTGGAAGGGGAATCATGACCCCTGATTTTTCTTTGAGGAATGACCCATTTCCCATTCTCTGTCCATGTGGCTTCAGGAATGGCCGTGAATATCACAGCCTCCCAGCTGCAGCAAAGAGACTCAGGGACGGGCACATAATCAAGCAAGGCTGATCAGTGACAATGAGCATCAGCCCTGGGACTTCTGAATACATTGCCGGAAAGGGTACTCTCTCTCTCTCTCTGTGAGAAGTGTTAGCTTGGAAGGATGTGAAGGAACCTGTCTGAGAACAAAGCCAGCATGGAACAAAGCAGAACGGAGAGATGGACAGAGATAGATTACTGACAACACCATCTGTACACCTGGATCCAGCCATGCCTGAAGTCTAGTACCCCAGGCATTTTCAGTAAAATGAGGCCATACATTCATACACTTCACTTTTTTTTTTTTTCTCAGTTTGAGTTGGGCTTCTGAAGATGCAAGTGTCCTCAGTAATGTAACAAGGCAGTGTGGTAAATTGGCAAAAAGGTCGGCTTAGGAATCAGGAATTCTAATCTTGGCTCCAGGTGCCCATCTCACATCTCTGAGCTTTACTCATCTCTGAGGACTTTGAACAAGGTGGTGTTGAAGGACCCTCCCCACTAGTAAATGTGATGATTCAGACCACTCTACTACTGATAGTTCTTGACTGCAAATAGCATTAAGACTTCTTCAAGGCCAGTCACTGGACCCTGTTCAGCTATGTGTGTGTGTGGCTCCTGGTGATCTGGCCGGACAGCTGAGGGCTCACAGGGCAAAAGCAAAGTCAGGAAAGTTTTTCTCCACAGGAGACAGTCCTGTCCTTCCAAAGCTACAATAGACGAGGGTCTTTGGTGCCAATGCCCCCGATCAAAACAAAAAACCAATCTGATGATAGACTTTTGCCCTATAGTCTGAATGAGATCTGAACAACTTTTGAATCTAAAGCAACTTGGGCAAACATTTGGTTGGGCTTCTTCTGTTCACCGAGAGGCATTTTATGGCCCTTAAGGGAGTTGGCCTAAAGGTAAGTTGTCACCAGTGTCTTGCATTCAAGAAGGGTCACATCCCTAAGACTAGACTCCAGGTTCTTGGGAGGGGGCAATGCAAGCTAATTTCATTGCAAGCTGGAGTTCAAAAGAGACTGGCAGGCCAGACGGGGTATTTACAAAAGGGTCCTGGCATTAACAAAGTGCTAAATTGAAATGTTTCCAGTCTCAGAAAGAGTCAGGGGGCATTAATGCACTCCACCTGAGGCTAATCCTATTATTTGGAATTCTATCAGCCCGTTCTGGCTCGAGCCTAATCTCAGGAGTGAATTAGTGCAGGGGCTGCTTTTCATTCCTGCTGTCTATGCTGTGGTCCTATTTCCTGGGTACCTGGCCCGGTAGGTAGGATTCGCCCCAAATCCCACCATATGCAAACAATTATGGTTGATCGTGATAAGCCAGTGAGAAAGTATGTTTTATAAACAGTGAAAAACAACAGTGGACATCTATACTTTCTGCCCTAATTTACAGGCTTTCTCAGCCCGGTGATTTTCATATCCTCTGGATGCCCGAGAGAGGAAGAAAGAGCCTGTTATAGCCAGAAGCTCCATTCACCACTCATTCATTCATCTACTGCCATGGCTCTTGACGCCTCCAGATGGAAGACAAGACAATGGTCCACCTGTGCTTATGCAAGCCCATCCACGTGTGCACACGGGCCTTCCCATGTTTTCCCTAGATTTGGGCTCAGAAAACTTTCTGCAAGAGGCTAGAGAGTAAATATTTTAGGCTGTGTAGGCTGTATGTTCTCTGTTGCAAAGATCCCACTTCACCGTTGTGATTCGAATGCAACCACAGACGGTATGTTAACAAATGGTGGGGTTGTGTTCTAATAAAACTTTATTTAAAAAAGCAGATGGGGGGCGCCTGGGTGGCTCAGTCGGTTAGGCGTCTGCCTTCGGCTCAGGTCATGATCCCGGGGTCCTGGGATCGAGCCCCGCGTCGGGCTCCCTGCTCAGCGGGGAGCCTGCTTCTCCCTCTGCCTCTGCCTGCCTGCCTGTCTGCTTGTGCTCTCTCTCTCTCTGTCAAATAAATAAATAAAATCTTAAAAAAAAAATTGGAAAAAAAAAAAAAAGCAGATGGTACTGGATGTGGTGGGCAGGCTGAGTTTGCTGACCCCTGAGCTATACACCAATTGTGCTGAGTGCTTTGGTTTACTAGTGTTAACTTAGCGATGGCAGTCTGCCTCTCTCTCCTGCATCCCTTCTGTATCTGGGGTTGGATAGCTATCTTCCCAGAATGCTTTGAGGACAGCTGATAAAGACAAGCAGGGTATAAGAGATGGCCCCTCCAGAATCCTCCTGGACCCAGATGCCAGAGTGAAGAGTAGATGAAGAATGATGGAAAATTCTACCTCTGTTTGTCTGTTTATGGTCTCACCTTGGATGCTGTCTCTCCTGGCACAGAAAAGGTCCTGAAAGATCACATGGCCCAGCTTCTGCCCAGGACTGGGGTGTCTGACAGCCAATCTTATTGATTCTGCTGGTTGCGCCACTTTGTAGCATGTATTTACCCATTCACCTCCTTGTTTTTCTCTTTAGCAGTACTTTGCATATTTACAGAGGAGATGTTTCATAATATTTGTTGAATATCCGCCAACTAGGTGTCTGGACTTGGGCTAGGCATTATTCCGGGTTCAGGGGGAAAAGGCGTGGTCTCTGGCCCCAGGGAGCTTACAATGGAGTAGACAGAAGGAGGAATCAACAAACACAGGACAATGTGTCAAGTGCTGTGCTGGGGGTGAGCAAAGAAAGCAGAAGAAAGGGCAGGTAGGCTCAATCAAGCACTATGGCAGACTCAGGAGGTGGGTAATACCAAGGCCCTGTCTCTTCCTGGGACAGAATCCCAGAGCATGGAGCACCATGGGGAAGGACTGGCTCGCCTCTCCGCGACCACTTGAGTGCCATCGAGCTCCAGTCACCCGCTTAGAATCACAGGGAGCTATGGCAGAGACCCCCAAAGCATATTTGGAGGAATGAAGAGAGGCCCATTCAAGGGAGAAGGAAAAAAAAAAACCTCCCCCTGTTTGCTTCTTACAGCAGTTTTTGTTTATCTCATTAACTCGCAACCTGAAGAACAGGACCATCTGGCATGCGGGCATGTTAACAAGATCATAAATTAGGAGGAGAAATGAAGCCAGATTTCCATAATGGTCGCAAGACAGAAATCAACAGCGCTGGGACTGAATTTGCTGGGAAGGTAGGGTGGGAGGGGGCTGGAACAAAATGAAAATGCCTTAGCACATCCAGTCTGAATGAAAAACACAAATCCAGAGTCATTTAGAAGGAGCGTTTTAGAAAAAAGTGCTGGCAAAGCATCTGCTCCCTGGAGAAGTCTCTCTCCCGCCTGTCTCCCTCTTCCTGTCTCTCCGGTCTTCCCCTAGGACTGGGGCCAACCTGATTCCCCTTGTTCTCGTAGGTCATGATTACGATTACTATAATAGTTGCCTGAAAACTCCCCTTGCTTCTCATCTGGCAGAGGAAGACTTGCCCAGTGTACCAGGCTGCATGCTTGGACCCAAGCTCTGAGCCACCAGTGTTTCTACAGATTCTGAGTATTTTCTAGGACCCTATGCTGTGGGCCTGGCAAACACAGCACCGGTGGGTCATTAGCGAGAGAGAGGCCTTGCCCTCTAAGGGCCCGGCTGCTGAGTGCCCAGTACCTGCGCACACGCAGAGCGTTCCCCAGTGTCATGGCTCTGGGCTTCTTGAAAGAGAGAACCCCTCCCCTCCCCATTCCCCAGCAGGTGCGCCCCTCCATGTGGCAGCCCTGGGCCCCTTCCCCTCTTGGGCCACAGCTTCTCCCGCTCCTACCTCTGCCTCTCTGTGAAAACAAGTCTCCTCCAAGCACCTTTCCCTTCCACCCAAACTATCCTGATAATAAAAACACTATCTCAGGTTTAAAAATGTTGAGAAGGGGAGGGGCACCTGGGTGGCTCAGTGGGTTAAGCATCTGCCTTTGGCTCAGGACATGGTCTCAGGATCCTGGGATCAGGTCCTGTGTCCTGCGTCGGGCTCTCTGCTCAGCGGGGAGTCTGCTTCTCCCTCTCCCTTTCTGCACCCTCGCTCTCGAATAAATAAATAAAATCTCAAAAAAAAATTAAAATGTGGAGAAGGGGAGAAAATTACGTGCTTGTACTTACAGAAGGACATCAGAGAAAGGGGTCTGTCCTTTTCGTTTGATAGAGGGAGACCAAAACTATGCTAATTTTAAGGTACCTGATGGAGAAGAGGCTGATAGGATGACAATGGTAAAATAGCAAACTTTTTTTTTTCCGATTGGAAAAGCCACAGCATAATGGATTCACCAACGTTGCCTACAAATTTCTCTCTGCTCAGTTTCTTTGAGGGCGGCAATTCACCAACAAATTTTTCAATTTCTTCCATAGTTTTTCACCAATTCAGGCTTTTAAATACTCTCAAAAAGTCAATTTTGGTAATACTTGGTTGCCTAGAAAGCTACTCTCTCTGTGGATATAAGAAATTTTATTTTCTGTATCTGTGGCTTCTTAACCCTATTTCACACCCTTCTTTTTTGTATTTGTGATTTTTTTAAAAAAAGATTTTATTTACTTATTTGAGAGAGAGCAAGCAAGAGGGGCAGAGGGAGAGGGAGAAGCAGACTCCCCACTGAGCAGGGAACCCCACGCGGGGCTCGATCCCAGGGCCCTGGGATCATGATCTGAGCCAAAAGCAGATGCTTAACTGACTGAGCCACCCAGGCGTCCCTAGTTTTGTGGGCTTGTATCTTTCTCTCTAGCCAGTTCTCATTAACATGGACATTCACTTCATATATTTTATATGTATTTTGGTTAAGCCACAATTCTAGACTCTGTTCTGCTAACTGATTCTTTCTAATTTATGAATTTATTTTTTTGTTGTTATCTTTCTCAGTTATGCCCTGATAATTTCCAAAGATTTATCTAATTGCATCTTTCTACATCCTGATACAAATGAGTAATTCCCTTGTTCTCATTCAGTTTTGTTCAGTCAACTCACTGACATTTTCTTTAGAGGCCAAGATACGGTCTGATTTTGTAAATATCCCAGTCATAAGAAAGGAAAATATATTGACTTCTTTGTAGGTTAGTGATGACAATATTGAACTATTAAATATTTATGTAGATCACTATGGCCTTATTTGAGAAATGTTCCCCCTTCTTATTTCTGTCAATGTTCCTCTTCAATTCCAACTTTGGCTTTATATATTTTGATGTGATATTATTATGTATGTATGTATTTTGAGAGAGAGTGCGTGAGTGCACACACGCACGAGTTGGGGAGGGACAGAGGGAGAGGGAAAGAGAATCTCAAGCAGACTCCCTGCTGAGCGAGGAGCCCGATGCCGGGCTCTATGTCATGACGCTCAGATCATGACCGGAGCCAAAATCAAGAGTCGGACACTTAACCAGCTGAACCACCCAGGCGCCCCGACGTGATGTTAATATGTGCACAAAGAGATAGATCCATTAGCCCTCCATGTGTATTATTTACTTCATCAATAAAAAACACTCCACT
Source organism: Zalophus californianus (assembly GCF_009762305.2). Taxonomy (NCBI): domain Eukaryota; kingdom Metazoa; phylum Chordata; class Mammalia; order Carnivora; family Otariidae; genus Zalophus; species Zalophus californianus. The sequence goes on along the minus strand of NC_045610.1, from coordinate 5,708,394 downwards.
CTAGAAATGATTTAGAATTCTACACCCTACTGCCTTTAAAAAATTTTTTATTTTTGTAGTTATTTGTGTCACTTAGTAGTTTTCTGTCTAGCTCTTAACTTAAAATTTTTTTACATGTAATTATGCAGTAGGTGTATTTCTTGTAGGTAACATAAAGCAAAGCTTTGTTTTTTGAACCATTATTTCTTGAAAGCCTGTATTTTGACAAAGGAGTTAAATCCATTTATCTTTATCTCAGATTTGATTTGTTCATTCCTATTTCTGCGTACTTTTATTGTTTGGGGTTCTTTTTGCTTTTTATGCCTCCTTGATTTATTATTTCCTATCATTAGTTTTATGGGACCATGTTTTGGTTTTCCCCCCTAAAATGTTAATTTTTGCCCTACAGTAATTACTTTCAACTTTACAAATATTGTCAAGCCTGTGTTTTTTATATTATCAAAATCCGTAATGAAACCGTACCTAGTGACTTATACACATATGGGAGGAAAATGTTACCGAATATTGACATTTCCTCCTCTCCCTCCCAGATTTACCTGTCAGGCTTTCAAATATTTGGCCCCCTGATGAATATTGACCAATGACTATCCTTAGAGTGTCCTTTTTTCTCTTTCAAGAATCACATTTGCACTGTTTTGTAACTGCAGTGACAATCACGTTTTATGTGTGATGAGTCTCCAGGGTCCTCCAGTGCTGTGTCTTCTCTTGGGAACTCTTTGACTCTTTTTTTTTTTTTTTTTGGTTGTCAGGTAGACGTTTGGAATCTTTACATATCTGAGGAAGCTTCTGTATTGTCTTGACAAGTAAACAACGCCTTGGCTGGCTGGTGTGTTCTTGGATCACAACCTTTCCCTCTGTCTGTCTGTCTCTCTCTGTCTCTATCTCCTGTCTCTCTCTCTCTCTGTCTTTGTCGCTTTCCCTGTCTGTCTCTTTCCTTCTCTCTCTCTCTCCTCTCAGTCTCTGTCTTTCTCTCCCTGTCTGTCTCTCTGTCTCATCTCTCTCTGTCTCTGTCTTTGTCTGGCTTTTTAGCAACTCTCTTCTGGAATGCACATCATCTGTGTCATGGAGATCTCTGTGACAAATCTAACTTGTTGTCCTTTGTAGATAGCTTTTTTTCTTGTTGTTCCCCCCCCCTCCCCCGGCTACCTGGACACCTGCTGAATTCTCTCTTTATCCTTGACACTAAGAGGGGAAAAAAATCATCAGTATTTGTCTGTGTGTTGGTTACTTTCAGTTAATTTTGCCTGGGGAGTCCCATCCCATTTACTCATTCCTGTCTTTGTAAATTCAGAGAATTTTTTTTTTTTTTTTACTTTGTCCTAGTTTATCTTTGTAAGTGATTGAATTCCTTTATTAAAAAAAAAGAAAACAAACCCCTTTTTTCTCCTTCAAGAACTCCCTTTACATACAGGTGGATTTTTATTCTCTGGACTCAGGCTCCAAACACCTGCTTCCGGCCACTTCTGTCCATGGTTCCTTTTTGCTTCAGCATCTGGACGGCATCTCTGGCTTGTCCCTCACGTTCCCATGACTGTTTCTCATGGAATCCGTTGCTCCTTGACATTTCCAACAGCCATATTTGCTCCTTGTCTCCTTTCCTTAACCTATCAAGGCCTTAAAAGAATGTTCCAGCTTGTCTGCTTATTATCTCCCGTTTTGTCTTGTATTTTATTAAGTGTATGGCCTCTTCTACATCAGTGAAAAGAAATGCCATACCGACATGTTTCTGAATATTTTAAAAATCATTTCTTATCTCTGATTCTTGAATGCTACATTTATCTTTCTAGGTACTCCATATTTTTAATAGACTTCCCCGCTGCCCCCTCACTGACGTCTTTAAAAGAGATGGTCACTTCATTTGGGACAGCCCCATATGTAGTGACATTAGACTCTCCTCGGGGGCCCCTTTTTCTGTTCTGTCCCAGGTGCTGTACCCCTCACTCGGTTCCTCAGCTGGTGTAAGTTGGCACACACCGTGGACACCTCCAGCACAGGACCCTGATTGCTGTCACTTCTTTCCAACAAAGCTTCAGTTTTTTTCTGTCTTGTCAGTAACAGTGTGGGGGTGTCTGGCTCCTTCTTGGAACCCATCTAGGAAGCACACTGAGAGAAAACGTGGCCATGGGGACAACGCTCCGCAGAGTCAGGGGACTACCTGGTAGACCATGGCCCTGGGATTCTGGGGTGAACTTGGCCAAGTTCTGCTTCTCCCGATATGCCTAATATGGTGGCACATCACCTGGGACAACTCCTATTCATTATTTCCAGTTCCCATTCATTCATTTGATAAATGTTAGTCTGCCGATCCATTCAACAAGCGTTTGAGGATACTGCCGGGCTGAGTGCTAATTGCTATGGGTATGATTGAGAGAGAGAAACGAAAAGGTCCCCTGGCCAGACTTTCATTTCAGTGGGTCAAACACAGTCACCAGCCCCCGGTCTAGGGACACGTGGCGGCCAGCCAACAGGATGATGCAGAAGCTGCTGTTCCTTTAGATCCAGAGGTCGGGGAAGGCGTCTCCCCTTGAGGAGATGACCCAGAGTGGAGCCATGTAAGGTGACAGGAAGGCCATCTTCTGAGAGAACAGAAAGCGGACCAGTGTGCTGGAACACAGTAAGCAGGCTGGTGTCTTTGGCTAGCTCTCTGGGTTTGCTCTCGCCGGCTCCACTCTGTGCACCCCAGATCCCCTGCTCCTCTGATTTCTGTGGGGCTTAGTCAGCAGGCATCACCAGCAGGAGACAGGGTGGGGGGCAGTGCAGTCAGTTGGGGGTATCTGTTCTCCCAGCTCATGCCCACGTGGGTCACTGTGCATGGGCTCCAGCTCCTATACCTTCTCTCTAGGTCAAAGATTGCAACAACCCCCCACCAGTGCTAGCCCCCCGGGACTGCGCTATCCTCCCCCTCCTTGTTTTAAAAAAAGATTTTACTTATTTATTTGAGAGAGAGAGCAAAAGCGGGGGGAGGGATAGAGGCAGAGGGAGAAGCATGCTCCCCGCTGAGCAGGGAGCCCGATGCGGGGCTCGATCCCAGAACCCTGAGATCATGACCTGAGCCGAAGGCAGATGCCCAACCAACTGAGCCCCCCAGGTGCCCCTGACTGCGCTGTCCCTTGTTAGTTCCCCTAACCATGATCACCCTTTCTTCGGGAGCCCAGTGCTGCTTGCTTCCTGCTGGGAGACAGGAGCATAAAGTAACACTGCACATTTTGTCAAAACAGATGACTGTGCTCTGCCTCCCCCCCTCCCCCCATTCCTCAAATGCCAAGTTGTGACTTTAGCGCTTACTGAATTGGATCACTGTCTCCCCCACGTCTGCCTTCTTACTCATTTTCATCTCGTTTCTCCTGCTGTTGGTGGACACTTGAGGTGGGGATGCCCGCTCCTCTGGGAGGCTGGATCATGGCTGGATCCTAAGGAGCCTGTGCCCTAATCCTTGTGGGGGAGAAGCTGAACCCAGGGGGTGGGAGGTGGCCTCTGGGTCCCCTTGTGGGCAACATGCTTCCAAGTGAGGGGAGGGTGAAGAGGCATCTGAGCCTCTGGGGACTGAGGTCTGCAAGGAACCCTCCCAAGAGACGCCCCAGCCTCCTACTCACTGGGTGCTCATCATCGGCTGCTTGGAGCACAGAACTTTGAGCAGAGAAGAGAGAGGTGCTCTGAGATGGCCCGGCTGGGCGAACAGAGGCGTTGCCCACAGTCAGCGACATGGCAGCCCCAGGAGGAGGGCACCAGCACCAAGGGCTAGTGCTGAGGTCGGGGAGAAGCAACAGCTCAGTCTGGAGCCCAAGCTCTGCTGGGGCCGTCAGGGATACAGGAGGAGGGTAAAACTCCGGAGATTCTGAGGATGACTCCCACGAGGCCCGTTTGATCAGGTGAACTTTACCCAAGGGTGGTGGGACACCCTCAACACCTGAGCTGCTTTCCTCCTTCTTGGGGCGGGGGGCACATATTCGTTTCCTACCACTGCTGTAACAAATGAGCACCCGCTCAGGGGCTTCACACAACATCAACTTATTACGTTAGAGTTCAGGAGGTCAGAAGTCTAAAATGGGTCTCTCTGGACTAAAATCAAGGAATTATGGGGCCGTGTTCCTTCCGGAGGCTCTAGGGGAGAGTCTGTCCCCCCGGCCCTCAGAAACTGCCTCTGTTTTTGGCTCGGGCCCCGTCTAACACCTTCGAAGCCAGCCATGCGGCACCTTCCAATCTCTCTCTCTGACATGCTCCTTCCTGCCTCCTGATTGTAAGGACCCTTGGGATCACATTAGACCCGCCCGGATAATCCAGGATAATTTTGCAATCTTAAACCGCCCTTGCCATGTAAATACCATATGCACAGGTTTCAAATATTAGGATGTGGACATCCCGGGACCAATATTCTGCCTACCACAGGGGGCTCATTCTGTCTGTACCAGAAGCTTTCTTCTGTCCTTGGGAGGGCACCGGAGCCCAGAGAGGGATGGCAGAAGCCATAACATCGACATCAGGGGACACTGCTCACTGGGGTCTCAGGAACAGCCATTCCTACTCAGGGAGGTTTGGAAAGGAAGGACATATGGGCCACGATGAGCGTGAATCAAGGCTTGGCTGGGGGGGCAGTGGGCAGTGGCAGACATTCAGCCCCAGTCCTGGCTTCTGACTCCAGAAGGTTGGCTCCCAATGTCAAATGCACTCTCAGCCCTAAAACCCGAGCAGACTCAGGATGGGATCCCGGGGTTGCCGGGGGCCCTGTAAGTTCGGACCTCAGTGGACCCAGGCACACCCGGGAGGTCCTTCACGGCTAGCACAGGGGTGCCCTGCCTTCTTCCCATGACACTGACCAGCATTCCAGGCAGGAGCCTCAGGGAAGGAGGGGATGGGGAGTCTGTGGTTGTAGCTCCTGGCATCACACTGTCCCTTCTCCTTGTAAGAGGAATGATGGGCTTCCAGCTTCATCTTTTGAGGATCAGGCTTGGACTGGCCTGATAAATGCCACAGTATCCTGGCATTCCTCTGGGAAGGACCCTGGGGTAACAGGGCTCCCCCTCTCCTAAGATGAGAACAAGCCTGCAGCCCTCCTGAGCGCTCACCATCTTACCAGAATCAGGCACAGTAACCCATTCTCTTGCATGTGTCTGCACGCACCTTGCACCCCAGTCAGTTGGATCCCTGACTTATGTGGGTCCTGTCTGTGCACAGTGTGTCCCTCTGTAAGCAAGCTAAGGTACCAGAACAGAGGCTCCCCTGCATTCCAACCACGGGCGGGAGAGAGAACCCATGGTGCCCATGCGGACGTGTTTTAGGAAAGCAACAACACCAACAAACAGCTTTCGAGGAGACAGCTGGCCTGGGGAGCGAGCGGGCTGTGAATGGGAGCAGACCAGGGAGTTGTAAACTCCTCTCCCCCGAGTTGCTGAACTGGGAGAATTAAAAATATAAATTAAATAACGCATCTGTTCTCCAAGGTCCCTTCCAGCTTTAAAATTTTATGCTTCCATAAGCTTCTGGGGAAAAGAATAAACCAACCACTAATATCAAGGAGCTTTTGAAAGCTTTAAAGATTTTAGAAGCTGTATCTAACAGGAACAAGGAGGTTTGCTGCACACATGGAAAGGTCTAGTGGGAAAAGTGAATACGCAGCTCTCCATTATCTGAATGGAGGCTTATCCAAAGCAAGCCCTGCTTTCAGGGACTTACACCATTTCTATTCTGCCCAACTAAGCTCTCGAAACAGACGCTATTTCCCTTCCCCAACAACAGGAGCTACAAGAAGAGGCCCCTAATCCCTCGCATATCCCCACTCCCCCAAGAAGTGAGGACCAGTTAGGACACAGCACCCAGGCTCTCCCTCACCCCCGCCCCTCAGAAACAGGCTGGTCCCACAGGAAGCTCAGACTTGCATCCCATTTGGGTCCCACAACCACGGGGACGGCGGAGGGGGGGCTCTCCTGCCCACCTTCCTTTAGCTGCTTTTCACTGATGCCAGGACAAAGTCACCTGCCACCTAACAGATAACAGGGGGAACTGAGAAGTCTTCGAGAACCGTTGCCAGACTACAGTCAAGGTGATGAAAATTAGAAGCGATCTTTAAAATCCGCCCATTGGGGGAGGGGTGGTCTGTACTTAAGTCAAACACCTGTGTGTGTGCATGTGTGTGTGTGTGTGCAACCATCTGAGGGCAGAGACCGTCCCCATCTTGTTCATTACAACCCTGAGGCCAAGACCAGCACCTGGACATATTAGATGCTCAACAAACATTGAATGAATGCATGAATGAATTAGGAGGGAAATACATTTGTACCCACAGGAACTCACTCTGAACGGCTTGCAAATACATCTAGGCAGCGGTCCCCCTGTCAGATTGCCCAAATTGGCGAGAAGGAAGACCCAGAAACACGGTCCTTTGTTTATTAGGAATTTAGTGACCTTCGGGACATGGAAAAAGAAAAAGACCTTGGCTTAGAAGAGAGAGATGGGGTGAATGCCTAATTGACATAAAGGAGTCAAGGGTCAGCAGGAAGGAGGAGAGACAAGCCAAGCCTTAGGAGGCCAGCCCAGAGGAGGTGGGGGCCGTGCGTGCATCCCCGTGGAGGGCTGTCACTGCTCCTGTCCTAGGATCAATGATGTCTGACATCCGTTTAGAAACTGTTTCCTGGGGCGCCTGGGTGGCTCAGTTGGTGAAGCGTCTGCTTTCGGCTCAGGCCATGATCCCGGAGTCCTGGGATGGAGCCCCACATCGGGCTCCCTGCACAGCGGGGCGCCTGCTTCTCCCCTGCCCCTCCCCCCACATGTGCATGTACTCTCTCTCTCAAATAAATAAATAAAATCTTTTAAAAAAAAGAAATTGTGTCCTGCTCTCTAGAGGACCGTTGCCTTGCCAGATCCTTGATTTTAGCCCAGGGAGACCTTTTGTGGACTAGGGACCACCAGAACCATAAGATTAAATAATTTGTGGTGTTTTAAGCCACTAAGTGTGTGGTAATTCATTACAGCGGCCATAGGGAACTCACATCACCCTTTCCCATAGAGAGCCGGGAAAGGCAAACCCTTCCAAGAAGGCGGGTGGGTGGGCAGGCGATGGCAGGGTCCTGATGAATATGGAGAATTCTACCTGGGGACCCCTGAAAAAGCTAGGAGCGAGGGGCATGAGAAGTGTCCTGCACAACACACAAATCCAGTCCTCTCCATCAGCCACCTCCCCACCAGGATCCCCAATCGGCAGGTGTGATGACCGGGCTGTCCAGTAGAAAGGCAGTTCCTGAAATCATAGAGCCTTGGGTGGGAACTACATGCAGTCCTGCCATTTTATTGACCAGGTGCTGACATCCAGGAAAATGACTTGTCCAAGCACAAAGCTCGAGGACAAAGCAGAAGTGGCACTGGAACCTCAGGCTGCTCATTTCCAAGTGTTCGTCCTTTGCCCGAGACATGCCCTTGCCAAGGACTGAGCCCCAGCGCAGGGCTGCGTGACCTCCCACCAGAAGGCAATGTCCTGCTGAAATGCTCAGGTGAGTGAGCAGGTCTGGAGAGCCCATGTGATTATCTGTGACCACAGGGCCATCCAGCTCCCTCTCCCCATTGGCGACCGACCCTTGGGGACCTCATGTTGGGCATGCCTATATCTGAGTGGGTCACTTCGGGGCAGGTGGGTCTGGGGCTGTGGGTGTGGGTTGCCTGCCTCTCCTAAATGACCTTTATAGGCAGAGCTGCCTCCAGCACAGAGGGCATCTTGCAGGGGAGGCTGGTCCCCCCTTCATCAAGCTCCCTGACCCTGCACGGCCTGTTTGTCACTCTTAGATTTCTTCCCTGACCACCCCCTCGGACTGGGGCCTCTCTAGCTGGGGGATTCTAAGGACTTGTGGGGTCTAATCAGCATCCTTGACTCAATGACACTTGTGCTCCCCAGAACTCCGTTTCCTGAGAACCTTCTTCAGGGTGAGTTTTTGAGCACTGGGTTTGGGGTGTTGGTGGATTGAGTCTCAATCTCCATTGATCTGCTCAATTGACTGATCTCAATTGAGTTGAGAGCAACAAAACAGCAGGACCATTTGGAAGCTTTCTCAGAGGGGAAGGTGGGGAAGCCGCGTTTGCATGGGATCTCGGCCCATGAGAGATTGTGGGAACTACGGAGACATTGGATGCCTTCGGAAGGTCATGGCTCTGTGAAGCTCAGCGTCAGAGCAGTGGCCCAGGACTTGGGCAGAGAAGAGAGAGCATGCTGGCTCTGGGGGCTGCCTGGGCAGTGGGGCTGAAGTTGGAGAAACCAGGGTGGGTGTGACTCCAGCATTGTAGAGAAGTTTCCAGCTCCCCTGGGGGCAGGCAGCTGGGACATCTCAATAGGGAAGCTGAGAAAATTGCTGGCCAGGTCCAAGGGATGCGTTTCTGCTTCCTCCCATATGTCGACTTCCTGGCCCCCCCAAAAATGCCCCTTCCCTCCCTTTAGCTGAGGATGGTACCCTCCCTTCCCCCGACCCCTACACCAGCACTGCCCGTCCTGGAGGCTGAGAAGATTGCCTGCCCTTAACTTCTCTACACAATTCAGAAGGCCCGCCAACTAGATCCTGATTTGGGGAAACCAGAAAACACTCCTTGAAAAGTGAGCAATGTGGCTGTAAATCAGGTCCTTAACTTAGTGCAATGTTTTAAAATATGCATTAGGTGCTTATTATGTACAGGAGACAGTAGATAGTAAAAAATGCTTTATGGGGCCTGATCCCTGTCCTCCAGGACCCGATAATCTAATATAGGACATATGCTCTCTATATGTATATATAAATGGGAACAGCAGCAATGCAAGGCTGAATGCGAGACATAATGAATATTAAAATAATTTAAAAGACAGACACAATGGTACAGGCTTCCTGTGCTAAGTAAGCCCTGAATGCCTGTAGGAGTCAGCCTCTAGTGGGAGAGGGACCGAAGCTGAAGCAGGGAAGGATGCAGTGTTGGGAGGATGGGGAATGGACCGTTGGGCCAGCTCCTGTGGGAGATGAAGCTAGAACAGTTGGAGGCCACGGGGTTGAAGACTATGAGAGATGGTCTGACGGGTTTAGTCTTTTGGGGGAGTAACAGGGACAACTGGAAGTATGTGAGAAAAGCAGAAAACATCAAGCCGTGGCTTTTTGATTCCTTCCAACAGACAACCTGAGCAACAAGCAAGGTGGGTCCTTGTGGGCTTGATTTGTTGGCTTTTGCCTGAAGGCAGGATGGGGCCTGCCCCAAGCTTCTGGCTCCCTTCCCCAGGGAACATGCTATGACCAGGGAGGTGCCACACTTTTCCTGAGTGACAAGACTAGAAGATCACTCTGGCAGGACAGGAAATAGAGTCTCCTGCCTTCTGGCCCCCAAATCTGTGAGAAACATGTTCTCTCAAATGATGGGCTAGGGCCCAGGTGGGGGTGGGGGTTGGGTTAATCATGATATTAATGATGACAGTTCTTCCAAATAGGAGGAAAACCCCATAAAATCTATAGATCACGTGGCTTCTAGTATATCATAAATTTAAACAAAACCCTCCGCACAATCTTAAATTCAATCACTTTTCCCCAAATGCCTTATAGGTGCCTGACACATATTTACAGAAGGTACAAGCAGAAGATTTTCCCCATTATATCATGCTGGAAATACACGAGGCTACAACCTAAATGTCCATCAACAGGAGGCTGGTCAAATAAATGATGGCACGTTTGTATCGTGAAGTATTAAAACTATTAAAACAAGAACACAACAGATCTGAGTGAGCTGACCTAGAACATTCCCCATGACATAGGATCAAGGGAAGTAAGTTTCAGACCAGTACAGAAAGCATGGTCCTGCTTTTGTACAAAAAGATAGGTGTGTAGGGGTGGCTGGGTGGCTCGGTTGGTTTAGCATTCAACTCTTGATCTCAGCTCAGGTCTTGATCTCAGGGTCATGAGTTCAAGCCCCATGTTGGGCTCCATGCTGGGCGTGGAGCCTACTTTTAACAAAAAGAAAGATATGTGTGTATACACATAAGTAGCTGTGCGATAAGGCACAGCAAAATGCTAGAAAAGATTCTGTGAATGGCATGTAAGTCATGGAGGGTGGGCTTGGAGAAGAGGCTGCCCTTCCTACTCCTTTCTGTAACTATTGTAAATGGTGGGATTTGAGGCAATTTTGTTTTCTTTATGCTCTGCTGTTTTTTTAAAAAAATAAAACCCTCTTAAAAGGTTCATGAAGTGTTGGTGCTATTTAAAGGAGTCATTTAGCGGAGTGAAGAATAACAGCTATTATTTCTTGAGTGTTCGCTATATGGTTGCTATACACCTAGGTGCATGTGGGTTGCTCTGGCCGGGACACCACTCCTGAAAGATCCCTGGAGAAAAGGGAACGATTGTGTTCCGTGTTTAGGTTTTTCACAGGGCAGATTTTTCAAATAATGGGTATATGGTGTGACGATTCATGGCGATGGCCATCTCTATAAGAACAACATCTGAATTCACTCTGTTTTACTCTTCACCCTACCTCGAGTGTATAATATGCTGATTACTAAATAAATTTCTAAAACAAACAAACAACAAAAAAACTCTATATACTGCCCCACTGGTGTTTCCTCAAAAGTCAAAAACTTGGTTGCATGAATTATCATGAGATTTTCTGAATGGGAAAGTGAGCTTTAGTGGAATACTTTACCTAAAGTTGAAGATCTGTTACTCCTCCCTCCTTCCCTTTGTTCCTAGCTTCCCTCCTCCCTTCTTTCCATCCATCCATCCATCCATCCATCCATTCATCCATCCATCTATGTATCTATCCATCCATCCATCCATCCATCCATCCATCCATCCACCTACCCATACATTCATCCCTCCTTCCAATCTTTCCATCCATCCACTAATTTAGCAAACATTTACGGAATGCATGCAGGGGAGTCTGTTGGGAACAAAGAAGAATACTAAATAGTATCAGACGATTCTCAAGGAACTCAAGACTAGCCCTCTGGCACTGTGACACAGCTCTTAGGCTGGATGGGTTGAAGATCACTGTTATGCAGTAGAGGAAGCCCACTCATCCCACTGCATCCCTTCAGGGGATGGAACCCAGGAGCCTCCACACAGGACACTGGGACCTGGGATGCCCAGGGAGGTGGCAGCCTATGTATCTGGGCAGGAGAATCCACTCTGATCTCATTAAGGAGTCTGAAGAAAGCCTGCTTTGTTTAGCTGGGAGGTTGGTGTCTTGCAATGATGGGGTAGCTGTGCTTCTGTGGGAGACCTAAGCAGAGAACACTGGCGAGGCTGCTGGGGGGAGGGGGTCCTGGTGGGGCTGGGGAGGTGGTGATGGGCAGTGAGGTGCAGTATCCAGAGGCTCTCTCCAATGGGTGACATAGGACTGTCAGAGAGGAGATCCCCATAGGCCTGGGCTTGAGGATCCAAGTGGAAGAATGGGAGTCACTGGTGGCCTGAGGGTCATGGCTTCTGCCTTCCCCCTTTCTGAAGCCAGGACATCCTCAGGCACAGATGCTGCAGGTTGTACCTCAGTCTCCAGGAAAGGCAAGTGTAGTACCAAGGAAAGAGTACAGGTTCTGGCACTGAAGTCGTGAGTTGAAACCCTGCCTCCATCACTTAGTGACCTCACTGTCGTAGGCATGCGACTCAACCTGTATAAACCTCTGCTTTCCTGTAGGTAGGACAAATGGTCACAGGGATTAAATGAGAAAACCCTGGGGCAGCACCTGGCATGGGTGCTTTGTATTTATTTCGGTGTGTGTGTTTATGCTGCTGAGTGAGGCTTTTTTCCAACTCCAGATCGCCATTGGCCCCGGAGCCGTGGAACACACCACAGTTTGAGAGTCAGGCCAGTCTGAGAATTCCCCAAGCCCCAGCTGGTAGCCTGTCCTTCCTAGATGAGCTCTTACCTCCTCTTCTCAGTTCCTAGGCTTCTGGCAGGAGCCCTGAAGCAGGACCCACTTTGTCCCAGAGGGGACATCTACTGTGTCTGGAGATATTTATGATGGTCATAAATGGGGGAGAGGATGCTTCCGGCCTCTAGTGGGTGAGGGCCAGGCATGCTGCTAACCCTCCTACAACCCACAGGACAGGGCTCCCCAACCAAGAGTTACCCTTTCCCAAAATGTTCATAGTGCCAAGGTTGAGAAACCCCACTCTTGAATCAAGAGTCAGGACGCTGATGCCCAGGCAGAGAGAACGTGATACGTGGAGGCCAAACGGAGTTGTTGATGTTAACAGCACCCTTTCTGAGACCTGAGCTGGGGACAAGCATTTTTTTTTTTTTTTTTAAGATTTTAGGAGTGCCTGGATGGCTTAGTCGTTAAGCATCTGCCTTCGGCTCAGGTCAGGATCCCAGGGCCCTGGGATCGAGCCCCACATCGGGCTCCCTGCTCCGCGGGAAGCCTGCTCCTCCCTCTCCCACTCCCCCTGCTTGGGTTCCCTCTCTCACTGTGTTTCTCTCTGTCAAATAAATAAATAAAATTTGAGAGACAGAGCGAGCAGCAGGGAGGAGCAGAGGGAGAGGGAAAAGTAGACTCCATGCTCTATAGGGGACTCGATCCCAGGACCCTGAGATCACGACCTAAGCCGAAGGCAGACACCTAACTGACTGAGCCACCCAGGCGCCCCTGGACAAGCATTTTTCATAGTGATCATAATGATGAGTCTAATGATGATATTAAAACAACTGACCCCTGGCATCTTCTTTCCCCATTCCCCATCTCAAAAATGGCACATGACCAGCCCGGTCCGAAACTGGAAGCCTGAAGGTTTGCAGTGATGTTTCCCCCATTCCCCTCCTCCAGGGCCCTACTCCAGTGCTGGTCCTGGCACTCTGAATTACCCTGTGATTCCACCTGCTGCCCAAGGCACCCTACTCAATCTCAATCTCACCATCCAGCTGTCTCCTAGTTGATGGATTGTTCTGCTCCCTGTCTCGCCTCCCTGAAATTCAGTCCCCATAGAGCTGCCAAAGTGATCTTTCAAAAAACATCACTTTAATTCACCTTATGCCCCCGATTCAAACCCTCCCGCCGCCCCTCGGGATAAAATCCAAATTCCTTGATGAAGGTCCTTTCCTGGAGTTCAGTTCCTAGAATGAATCATGTTTTCCCCTCCTTGGAGCCTTTGTACTTCTTGTTCTACCTGTGCAGACGGCCCTTCCTGGGCCTCCCTCAGGCTTCCAATGTCCTTTCCCCTTGGAAAGGCCAACCCTGATCTCTCCAAAGAGGTCCATTCTGTCACAACAGAACACATCCCTGTTCATTCTGTCACGACATTTACACAACGTGTAATTCACTAATCATGCTGTTGACGTATCCTGGATCGCTACTGAACAAGCAAGGGCATGACCCAGGTATCACATGCACTGCTGTATCCCCAGCATGTAGAACAATACCTACCCCCAGCCCATGTTCAACAAACATTTGTCAAATGAATGAGCTGGCTCCTAAATTGATGCTGGGCGTTATAGTTGACAAACCACTATGGAGACCTATTAGTTATCTCTGGAAGGTGGGAAGTCAATGGAAGCTCCCATCGAGGGTTGTCTGACCATTGGCCTTGATACTGGTGGTAGCCACATTGCCCACTGGCACCACTGGCAGCCACTCCATTCTGGGTTCAGGAGTCGTAGAGCTGGGGGCAGGGGCGTGGCTCAGTGGTTTCCTGATCCATTCCCAGTGGCAACACACACTTGGTAGGCAGCTGGGTCAAAATTGGAATTTGTGTTCTTGGAACACAGACCTCTTGGGACGTCGTGGGGAGAAGCCCCATAATGGTGGCATCGTTAGCATGCCTCCGAACTGGATAAGCCATTCAGCCTCCAGGGCATGCTTTGCAGAGCAGAGATTCACAAGGACTCTGCCCTCCCCACCCAGGGCAGAACAAGGAAAAAGGAGGGGAGGAGAGGAATGCGCAAGCTTTGGTCTCTGTTCCCTGTCCCATTGCCCCTTTTCTCTAAACTTGCTGGTTTTTTTTTTTTTTTTTCCTCCTTAGTACGGCTTTGCCTGGAATATTTTTGCATCTTCCTAAGGCTCATTAATTTCCAATTGTCCATCAACATCCACACCACTGTTAACTGTGTCCTTATTTTCACTTTTGGATGTCGAGTTGTGTTAACTAAACTTTCTTACTTCGTATTCTTGATGCTCTGGTGTCTGTGGCTGGGCTGACCATGGGGGAGGTACTGCCCCTCTCCAGCGTAGAATGACTTGCAAGCCTTTCATATGCAAACGAACCAATCCAGAGTCCCTCTCCTCCCATCTCTTCTGTGGGTCTCCTAAACTCCCGACCAAGATCCACCTGCCTTCATTGCTCAAGGATCAGAAATCAGGCAACTGAGAGTCAGAGCCCACTGGGATTATTCAAACCAGCCAAACCTAAATCTGTTTACCCTGCCTTACCTTTCCTGCTGAAACTATGAAAAAGACTCTCAACCATGCCCCCTGCCCCCACTGCCCCTGCCTCCTGACGGACCCTGGTGCTTCCTTTATGGCCTCGAATGGCATGCTGTGCCTTCTGCTTCTAAACACCTCTGAGTATAAAAACTTCTTCCATCTCCACAAACATTTCCATATCTACATGTCTTACTACCTATTCCTACCTACAAAACAAATCCTAAGTAAATTCTAAAACGAGCGTTTTCTACTGAACTATATATCAAAAGATGATTTTCCTGTCTCATAAATATTTCCATTGTCAACAGATTTGACACACACTTTTTGGATATACTAACAGTTCCTGATGAAGATGGAAACCGTTAGTCACTCATGAATTAATTGATAAAACTCTAGGCTGAAAAAAGAAGTCCCTCTATGTTGCAAGCACTCTTGTTATGCCAGTGAAAATCCATTAATTATAGCTTTCTGTCAGCCATCAGCTGATTCAGAGACAATCGAGGGCTCGTCAGCTCTCTGCGGGCCATGGCAGGACCCATGTCAAGGTTGGGGGCTTGGCCTCATGCAAGACTAGATGCCTGGGGGGTGGGGGGGGTGTCTCTCTGGCCCCTCTTGCTCACACACCTGGATCCACTCCCGAGGGAGACAAGCAAAAGCTCATCCCTTTCTCTCTCAGCCCCAGATGCAAGAGTTGTTGGCTTTCTCCACTAGACTTGGGTCCATCGTTTTGACCGAGAAAATCAGATGACAGAAGCTGCTTCTGGGAGGCGGTCCCGGGGCTTAAGGACCCCGACTGCCAGGCAGTGGAAAAGTTCTTCCTTAATATGTCTGGGCAAAATCCCTCGTGCAGCAGTTGGAGCCCTTGGCTTCCTGTTCGGGCCTGATTGAGCCGGGCATCACCATCCTTCTTGCAGAAAATGTCCACAGACTTGCACATTGTTATTTGTTCCTCTCTGCAATATATCAAACAGATGGCTCATCCTCTCCTCCCGGGTCCTATTTTCTGGCCTTTAATCATGTTTGTTGCTTAATGTTGGCCAATGCACCGGGCAGCCGTTTGTCTGAGACCCGCACGGCCGGGGCTGGCTGCGTTCCCTCTTGAACTCGTCCGGGTTCTGGGGTCTGATGAGCAATCGCTCCCATCAGCAGGCTGGATATTAAACAGCTGGGGCTCTCTGCAGCCATTTCGGGGACTGGCCCAGAAGACAAGGAAGCAATTTCAGAGACAAGAAACAATTGCTTTGAAGACTCCGTCCAGTTCCCTCGAAGGGTTCTGTGGCTGAAGGCAGGCAGGCAGACAACAGAGGGAAGGAACTGGGCTCTGTGCTTCACACCCACACTCTGCTGTTCCCATTATGTCCCACTCACATCCCCAGCTCGTGCAACTGGGGCCTGTCACCCAGACTAGGGAGTGTGGACCCTACGAGAAATCCCCTTCTCTTAACCCCACATCCTGAGTGGCACAGAAAAGATAACACACAGGTTAAGTCCAGGCAGAGAGGACCTTCAGGTTATCATTCAATAAGCATTTACTGAGCGTCTACTGTGCGCCGGGCACTGTGCTGCCCACAGGGGTGAATGTGAAGGTAAAATCCACATCCTGCCCGCCCACCCCTTTGAGATTACGTCTAGAAGGCAAATAGATACATGCCTATAACCCCTCATAATCCCGGGCAGGCTGGGAGAAAGGCAGTTAAGAGGGACACATTGTTAATATTCGGGAGGCAGTCCAGAGGAATACAAGATTAATTCCATGTAGGAGGGCAGGGGAAGGCTTCGTGATGGATGAACATTTGGGATTCGTCGTGTATTCACAGTGTCTTTTACACCGTGGCCCCGTTGAATTCCCACAACGACCCAATGAGCTGGGCAGGATGATGCCCATCTGTCAAGTGGAATGTCGGGGCTCAGAGAAGTTGGGGGGCTCATCAAAGGCTACCCAGAGGGTAGGTGGTAGGTCTGATGGAGCCTGGCTAAATCGAGGAGCGGCGTTGTGCCATCCTGCTTCTCGGGAGAGCAGGGTGGGTTCACTAGGGGATGCCCAGTTGGTACAAGGACACAATGATGGGGGCTCCAGTTTGGGTATCCGACTCCTGACTTCAGCTCAGGTCATGATCTCAGGGTCGTGGGATTGAGCCCCATGTCAGGCTCCACGCTTTGCAGGGAGTCTGCTTAAGGATTCCCTCTCTCCCTCTCTCTTTCTAAAAAATAAATCTTAAAAACAAAACAAAAGACACAAAGGTGGTTTTAGCCCTAAACAAGGGGACCTAGCCCAGTCTGAGGGTTGGCAGAGGGCTCCTCATCCTGGCCGCATGACTGTCTGCATCCCCGGTGTGGCACCCTCCGGGAGCACAGATCTCTCCAGCACACAGCCTCATCCATCCTCGTTAGCACATGGTCACAGAAATAACAGCTCCTCCTCCAGCATCTGTTTCTGTGGGGTTCAGAGCTCACCCCTGGGCCGTTCATACCCAGACAGAGAAGGGAGAGAGAAGAACCTGTGATGGGAAGGGGGGGAACCACTACTGGGCTTAGCAAAGCCAACTCCCTCTCACCATTGCACCTATGGACCAACCCCACGGGCATGCACTTTCTCCATCTTACAGACAAGACAGCTGAACGCCCGAGAAAGTTCTGGTATGACCCGGGAGATACTCACTGGTCTGACCCAAGACTTGCAAAGAATTGATGACACTTCTTCACACATGCTATGCGCTCAGTGAATGTCTTCCTGTCTCGCTGAGGATGTTGCTCTTGTTAAGTCTTAATACCTGGGCAGTAACTGTGGTCTGCACTGGTGGCGGGGTAATTCAGAAAGGGCTCCTCTGGAAGACCCCCCCCCAGGGGGGCTAAGGCAGGATTGCTGAGTGGGATTAGCAGCACGGGGGGGGTTGGGGTGGGGTTGGGGGGAAGGCATGTCTGAGAGATGAGTGACAGGGACAGCACTGGGGAGGGACGGCACTGGGGGAAGAGGGAAAGAGACAGGTGCCATAGCTCAGGGAAGGCTGCAAGCATTACAAAGACTGCGTGCAGACAGGGCGAGAAGAGAGGGCCCTATGGAGCTTTTCTGGCATAATAAATATTCAGTTGGTCACCATGAATATTCAGTTAGGCAGAGATCCGCAGAGAGGCCCTTGAGGGAGCTAGGACGGACAGGGGGACTGATTTCTTCTAAGAATCGCCCAACACCGAGGGGACATACGCCACAGCGGAGCACTGGACGAGAGCTAGAAGCTTCGATGCAGAGAAGTGGGTGACTGACAACTGGTAGGAGCTGAGGGTCCGCTAGAAAGATCTGACAGCAGTGCTCAGCTCAAGGGCCAGGCCACACAGTGGGATTATGAGTCTTATTATTTACATTTGTCTGGGGCTCTCTATGGTCTGCTCTCCTGCTTGGCAGGTGCTTATAAAATCACAGAGACAGAGCGCCGAAGAGGATGTTAAAGACACACCCCATGGTGATGAACATAACATAATAATATAAATAAATAAATAAATAAATAAATAAAGACACACCCTGACCCCTGCTGTCGTGAACCACAAGTGAGGGACATGGCATGGCCGAAAGTTCCAGCCTTTACCCACTTCCCACAGTACATCCTCAAGGCGATTCGCTTCGCTGACTGGCTTCTCAGAACGGTTCTGTCAGAAGACACGGCTCTGTGGTGACGAAATAAAATGTGCGAAAACCAGCTCTCTTGTCCACTCAACATTTTAAGGACGTGGACGCCGGGAGCCAGAGGAGGGCGAGAGTCTTGTCTGAGTTCGTGGCAGAATCCAGGCCGAGACTGAGTTCTGCTCATTACTGTCTGTGAAGGAGGGTGCTCGTGGGGCCACGGCTGGCTCCTTTGGTGCCTACAGGTGAATCAGAAACAGGGGGACTCCTCTGGGTGGTCCCAGCCCAATGAGCAGGTGCCCACTGTGGGCGACCCTGAGTGATGACACTCGGGGAGGGGTTCTGGTGAGGTCTATGATACCATTTACATATTCTCTTTCCTCCTTCCAGGGTTCTGTCTCCCACTCATCTGCTTTTTAAAAGTGTGCATTGAGTAAATGCCTCCTGCATGCACAATGACACCTTCCTGACTCGTGTAGTAAAGACTATCACTGGGGGAGCACCTGGGGGCTCAGTCAGTTAAGCATCTGTCTTCAGCTCCAGTCATGATCTCAGGGACCTGGGATTGAGCCCTGCTCAGAGGCGAGCCTGCTTCTCCCTCTTCCTCTGCCCCTCCCCCCCCCCGCGTGCGCGCGGGTCACACTCTCTCTCTCAAATACATAAATAAAATCTTTAAAAAATAAGAGTAGGAGAAGAGAGACAAATCAAGGAGTCGATCCCATTTACAACTGCACCCAAAACCATAAGATACCTAGGAATAAATTTAACCAAAGAGGCAAAGGATCTGTACTCAGAAAACTACAAAATACTCATGAAAGAAATTGAAGAAGACACAAAGAAATGGAAAAACGTTCCATGCTCATGGATTGGAAGAACCAACATTGTGAAGATGTCAATGCTACCTAGAGCAATCTACACATTCAATGCAATCCCCATCAAAACACCATCCACCTTTTTCAAAGAAATGGAACAAATAATCCTAAAATTTGTATGGAACCAGAAGAGACCCCGAATAGCCAGAGAAATCTTGAAAAAGAAAAGCAAAGCTGGCGGCATCACAATTCCGGACTTCCAGCTCTATTACAAAGCTGTCATCATCAAGACAGTATGGTACTGGCACAAAAACAGACACATCGATCAATGGAACAGAATCAAGAGCCCAGAAATGGATCCTCAACTCTATGGTCAACTCATCTTTGACAAAGCAGGAAAATGTCCAATGGAAAAAAGACAGTCTCTTCAACAAATGGTGTTGGGAAAATTGGACAGCCACCTGCAGAAGAATGAAACTGGACCATTTCCTTACAGCACACACAAAAATAGACTCCAAATGGTTGAAAGACCTAAACGTGAGACAGTCCATCAACATCCTAAAGGAGAACACAGGCAGCAACCTTTTCGACCTCAGCTGCAGCAACTTCTTCCTAGAAACATCACCAAAAGCAAGGGAAGCCAGGGCAAAAATGAACTATTGGGATTTCATCAAGATAAAAACCTTTGCACAGCAAAAGAAACAGTCCACAAAACCAAAAGACGACCGACAGAATGGGAGAAAATATTTGCAAATGACATATCAGATAAAGGGCTAGTATCCAAAATCTATAAAGAACTTATCAAACTCAACACTCAAAGAACAAATAATCCAATCAAGAAATGGGCAGAAGACATGAACAGACATTTTTCCAAAGAAGACATCCAAATGGCCAACAGACACATGAAAATGTGCTCCACATTGCTCGGCATCAGGGAAATGCAAATCAAAACCTCCATGAGATACCATCTCACACCCGTCAGAATGGCTAAAATGAACAAGTCAGGAAACGACAGATGTTGGCAGGGATGCGGAGAAAGGGGAACACTCCTACACTGTTGGTGGGAATGCAAGCTGGTGCAGCCACTCTGGAAAACAGTATGGAGGTTCCTCAAACAGTTGAAAATAGAGCTACCATACGATCCAGCAATTGCACTATTGGGTATTTACCCCAAAGATACAAATGTAGGGAGCCGAAGGGGTACGTGCACCCCTATGTTTATAGCAGCAATGTCCACAATAGCCAAACTGTGGAAAGAGCCAAGATGTCCATCAACAGACGAATGGATAAAGAAGATGTGGTATATATACACAATGGAATATTATGCAGCCATCAAAAGGAATGAGATCTTTAAGTCAATCAGAGAAAGACATGGATCATATGACCTCACTGATATGAGGAATTCTTGATCTCAGGAAACACACTGAGGGTTGCTGGAGTGGTGGGGGGTGGGAGGGATGGGGTGGCTGGGTGATAGACATTGGGGAGGGTATGTGCTATGGTGAGCGCTGTGAATTGTACAAGACTGATGAATCACAGATCTGTACTTCTGAAACAAATAATGCAATATATGTTAAGAAAAAAAAAAGAAGAAGATAGCAGGAGGGGAAGAATGAAGGGGAGTAAGTCGGAGGGGGAGACGAACCATTAGAGATGATGGACTCTGAAAAACAAACAGGGTTCTAGAGGGGAGGGGGGGTGGGGGGATGGGTTAGCCTGGTGATGGGTATTAAAGAGGGCACGTTCTGCGTGGAGCACTGGGTGTTATGCACAAACAATGAATCATGGAACACTCCATCAAAAACTAATGATGTAATGTATGGTGATTAACAAAACAATAAAAAATTAAAAAAAAATAAGAGTAGGGCGCCCAGGTGGCTCAGTTGGTTAAGCGACTGCCTTCGGCTCAGGTCATGATCCTGGAGTCCCGGGATCGAGTCCCGCATTGGGCTCCCCGCTCAGCAGGGAGTCTGCTTCTCCCTCTGACCCTCCCCGCTCTTGTGCTTTCTCTCTCTCAAATGAATAAATAAAATCTTAAAAAAAATAGTAATTAAAAAAAAAGAATACCACCAAAAGGTGAAGTGATGTGTTTAAGTTTACAAAGGGCTTTTGGACCAAGGCAGTTTGAAAGAGCTAGCATGTGGGGCAGAGGCTGGGAGAGTCTGTGGCATCTGGAGGAGGTGAGTGGCGGGGGGTGGGGGGGGAAGGCACTTCTGAGACAACATGCCCTCTGTGTTTGGATCTCCTTGTCAAAAGGCAATGTTGCGTGCTCAGGAGGAGACAATGGAGTTAGTTCTAAGAAACAGGGGATCTGCCGAGTATCTTCAAATGATGTTTATTGTGTTAAGGTCAGTGGAACTCCTAAGAACTTTCTGGTGGCTAGAAGGGTCCATTAAGTGGTACATGTTGGAGACACACACACAGGACCCCATGCCCTGCTGTGGGGGTACACCCTTAAAAACAGAATGGGAGCCCTCTCTCGTGGTTTCTGTGGAGGGTGGGGGTGAGAACTTCTGGGCTGTTCTTGGAGCAAGCTGTAAGGGGTCTGTGTTCTGTTCCCCGTGAAGAATGCCATTTGGCATGATGCTTATGCTTGAGCATGCACTTCCTTTTGTGCAGACTTGGTGCGTGTTTGCCTAAGGAATGAAGACCTTGGGTCTCCTTAAGAAGGTGGAAGCTCCTTTCTCACCAGCTTGCTCATCTCATTACCACTTTTTAAGCTGAGAGTTTTGGTACATTCACGGTGCGTCAGGCACTGCCGAGGGGGTTTTATATGCATGGACTCGTTTGGTTCTAATCCTATGAACCCTTTCATCCCATATTGACTCTCCATAAGCTCCCCCATCCTCACTTTTTAGTGAAGTCACCGGTATAGGCTGTCATCCCTCTATTTATTCAGGTATGTGCTTCCTGAAGAGTCTTAAAACATTTACTATGTGCCAGGAACTGTCCCAGGGGCTAGCGACAGGCCAGATGAGATCCCTGCTTTAAAGGGGCTCCTGTATTAGTCGGGAAGACACAGATCACAAATGGGTGAACCATTTTTTTTAGTAGAAACATTTATATAATTAAAAGAATTAATTATAGAAATACATTTTAAAAATAGAAATATTTTTATAATTAATATAAAAATAACCAATTCGTTGGATAAATGCCATGATGGACACAAAGGCCCTCTGAGAAGGTAGCATTTCAACTAGGGTGCAAAGGAGCTGATGATACACACAGGGTCCCCAAGAAGAGCATTGCACACAGGGGGCAGCACGTCCACAGGCCCTGAGGTGGGCGAGCACTCGGCTCATCTGGAACTCCGGGAAGGTCAGCTGAGCACCGCAGAGGGAGGAGTGCATGGGGGAGTGGGAAGATGGCAGAGATGTAGGCAGGGGGCCAGATCGCCAGCGCCTCTGAAGGCCAGGTGCAATGGGCCATTGATGGGGGGTGTGGTTTGAGCTTGGGAGTCACCTGATCAGATAAATGTCTTAAAAGGGTCACTTTGGCTGCTCCTTGGGGAATGCGTGGTAGGGGGACAGGGCAGAGAGGATGTGGGAGAGGAGCGGGCAGCTCTGTAAGACAAACAATGACTTCTGTCAAGGTGGTGGCAGCAAAGATGGATGGACAGGGGCCCTTCGAGACTATAGTTTGGAGTGGAAGATTCACAGAGAAAGTGAGTGTGGGGAGTTACGGGAAGAGAGTGACAAAGAGTAAACCCGGATTTCTAGGTTTTGGCTTTAAACGCTGAATGGATGGCCGCCACTGGGGAAAACAGGTTGGCTTATTAGTTTATACAGCCAATGTAAGTTACTGCTTTGACTTCCGAAACTAAGCAGAAATATACCAGATGACCCAGAAATCTCATTCTTAGGTATTTATCCAAGAGAAATAAAAACTTCTGTCCAAACAAAAGCTCGTAGCCTAAATGTGCTTCAGTGGGCGAATCAGCCTAAACACACCGAGGTACCATCTGAATCCTCAAGCCCTGGCAGCCACCGATCGGCTCTCTGTCCCAGCAGTTTGACCTTTTCCAGAATGTTCTATGAATGGAATCGTTAAGTGTGGACCTTTGGAGCCCAGCTCCCCTCCCTCCGCAGAATGCTTCTGAGAGTCGTCCTGGCTGTGGCGTGCCTCGCTGGTCCCTCCCTCTTTATCGTGGAGTACTTTTCCAGCAAGACTCCCGCCAAAAGCCAATTTTTAATGCATGTACATTTAAAAATAAACTTGACACATGTTTCGGAATAGGAAGGGAAGAAAAGCAAGGGGCCAGAAGTGAAAAATTCTGCGCACGGATGTACGACTTTTGGAGGTGGGAAGGATGGTGGTAGCGGCAGGGAGAAAGGATGCTATAGCTCAATGCCGAGCCTTCTGGATTGGTAGGTTGGACCTAAGTCCAAAGGCAGGTTCGCTGGGTAGCAAGGGAGCAGGGTCCCTCTGAGGGTCTGTGGGAGGGGAGGGACGGGGGGGAGGTGAGGGTTGGAGACAGTCGAGAGCCCCGCCTCCGCTGGGAGCCCCCGCTCCCCGTCACTGAGGGTCTGCTCTGTGGCCGCCACTTCCTGGGAGTCAGCCTGGCAAACGACCTCTGAGCATCCACAGCGGAGCCTCTGCTGCCCCCGGGGCAGGTCTCCCCCTGCTCGGGGCTGGCTCTCAGTGTCTCTGGGCCCTTGCCAAAATGATTAGCGTAGATCAGCGAGTGAGTCATCTCAAGAGGAAGGAAAGAGAAGGGCTGGGGAGGAAATGGATGCGGATGCCAGCCTGTGTTCCGGTCCTGAGAAAAATCAGAGTGTTTCCCAGAGACCTGGAGCTGGACTGAGGGTGGGGAGGAAGTAGAGAGGAGGAAGAGGGGGAGGGGAGGAGGGGGAGGGGGAGGAGAGGAGGAGGAGGAAGGCGGAGACGGAAGAGGAGGAGGGGGGAGGGAGCGGAGGCAACGTTCACATGGAAGGCAAAGCCTTCCTGGACGGATGCAGTGATGGAATGTGCGCGCGGTTCTCCCCAGGGCTGCCCTCTGGGTCAGGAGACCTCGCCGGCTGCCCTCTCTCTCGCAAGCTGGCCCGACCTCAACCTACCATGCCTGGCTTTGCTTGAGGGGCTCCTGACCATCCCTCGAGGTGGGATTTGTCCCACCTCGTAGTGTGATCCTGCTTCCTGCTCAGAGGCAAGCCTTGCTGGGCCCCACTGCGCATGTCAGGCACAGCTGGGCCAGCGGGGCGCGCAGGACGCTGACGGCGGATCGTGGGCTGGAGCTAACGGGCCCTTCCAGCTTGCCACAGAATCCAGAAATTTCTTCTACAGTCTTCCTCACTGACGGGCATCCTTCGTAAAGCTCGACCACCCCTGGAGATGGGGTGCTCATGACATCACAGCCAGGGAGAAGGCCACGGGAGGAGGGAGGCAGAGAGGGAAGTGGCGCGCCCACAAGCCAAGGAAGGATGGGACTGCTGGCCATCACCAGAAACCAAGACACAGGCATGGGTCAGATTCTCCCTCAGAGCCTCAGGAGGGACTACGTCTGGAGACTTCTAGAACCGTGACACAATAAATCTGTTGTTTAAGCCACAGTGTGTACTACTTTGTTACATCAGCCCAAGGAGACTAAGACGCTCTTTCTTTCCATTCTGTCTGCCCTTCTAAGGTCTTCCCGCCCCCTCCTCCTACAAGACCCCTACCATCTTCACTCTGATCGCTGTAATGAGTCTTCCAAGTCTCTATTTGGTTCCTAACTTCTCCCTCAACTTCCTGCAGATGGTCCACCTCAGCGCTCTGTATACATTTCAGACTCAACTTGCACTGTATCAAACTAAAATAATCCTCTCCACCCAACTGTTTCCAAACACCCCACTTTCTGACACTGTCATGCTTTTCCTCACCCACATCTAAATTTTTTGATGACTCTGTTCTATCCCGTAAGGGAAACTTCTCCATTTGTCACCTTTTCTCGATACTCTACTTCTTACGACCTTAACTCAAGACCATATGACGGGATTGTTGCTATCATAGCCCACTAACGCATGCTTGGGTCCAGTCTCGCCTCCCCCTGGAGGCCAGGAGTCCAACGAAACTCAACTTTCACCCAGCTCGTTGCTCCTCAGGCACTTCCGGTCTTGCTGGCAACAATCAGCACATCCCAGACTAGCCCCAGGTTGCCCAACCTCAGCGCTACACCTGGCCCATCTCCTGGATGTCCCCTCTACAGCCCATGGGCATTCCCACCTCGCATTGCGTGGGTTAATCTCACTGCCCTGGATTGAATGCATGCTTACCTCCAGAGCTACTGACCCTCAGCCAACACCGTGGGATGTGTTCACTAAAAGTAAGTGATGTTCTCTATCCAATGGGCCCGTGAGCTACTGTGGGTCAGGATCCATTAGTCTGTCTGCATTGTTCAGTAATAATAATTGAATTTATAACTGGTAACTGGTTTCAGTGGAGGCTGGGGGTAGATGAGTAGTTTCAGTGGTTAAGGCTGGTCTCATAGTATAATGCGCCTATATGACCAGGTCACTATAGAGAGACCCCCCACTATGAACAGACTTGGGGCTTCCTGGCACCTAGATGCTTTGCATGTGTGCTGGTGGTGCTTCAAGACCTGAGGGCGGTGGGGGTCCTGTGCATCAGCCTGCACCTGAGACCCCCAAGCCCCCTTGAATGCATACCCTTGTCTTGCCATTGCTCTGCTATATGTTTGCCCTGTAATAAAGCTGTTCTGTGAGTCCTTTTAGAGACCTTGAATACATAAGATGATTAGTGTGTAACACATGTAGGCTTTACTCATGCCTTTTTTTCTTTTCTTTTTTTTTAAGATTTTTTTTTAAGTAATCTCTCCACCCAATGTGGGGCTTGAACTCACAACCCCGCGATCAAGAAATGTGTGCTCTACTGATGAGCCGGCCAGGCAGGCCCCCTCATGCCTTTCTGACACATGAAATGTCCAGTCGGTTTCTCCCTCTGGTCTACCCCACACCTAATCTCTAAGGAGGTCTCAAACCCCACCCCTCCAAGAAGTCTCAACCCCTTTTGCTCTTTTCTCCCCCTTCTGCTCCCAGGGAGCTTATAAACGAGGCGGTTATTAGATCTTCATTGTATGCCCTAGCACACCAGCTCCCGGGGGACACACAATAGACAGTCCCATCAGAGCGTATGAAGTGTCATTAGAAAGCGACAGTCACCATAAACACGGAGCTGCCCAAGCTCACTGCCCACTGCTGTTCTTAGGTCTGATAAGCCTTCTGCTGGGTTCATCAGCTCTTCAACTTCCCAAAACGCCCCCTCGCACCCCACAGGGTACTTCCATCAGCCACAGAACATGACAGCCATGAAACACTGTGGATTTGGAGTGCAAGAAAATGGGAAGAAGGAAAATTCATGGAGGAGATAATGCCAAAGCAGCTCTGGGGAATCCATCGTAGAGGACCAAGGAAGAATTTGTCAAACCAGCCAGGGGATTCTGTTTGGAGAAATATGAAATGCCTGCCTCCTCTCTGGAAAGGTTTAGTTGGCGGGGGAAAAAAAAAAAAAACCCACACAAAACCAACCCTGCAGAGGCTGGAGTGGGGCGGGCTGTTAATGAGTCTGGCATTAAGAGATTTGTGTTAACTCAAGGAAGGTGGCTTCATTCCCAGGTTGGATTCAGCCTGTTCGGGGGAGCTGTAGGGGGTCTTCTTGGAGGACAGCAACAGTTAAGCTAAAATATTCAACTGCTCATTATTCCCACGGATTACACCATTTTCCCCAGAGTATTTTGGGAATGAGACAATTGCCCCGCATTGGGTGAATTAGCCCAGCCCTAAATTTTGGAGGATTTTGCCCTTAGGATGAAAAATTTCCTGAGTGCCACACCATGGAAGCTGGGTCAGGACAAGCCGGATCAGGCAGCTGGTCAGAGACATCCAGACAGAAGGAGAACAGTGGCCTGTCTCCTGGGCTGGACCCACCAGGGAACTCCATCTCCTCCCACACTTCTGCCCACGCGTGTCTACTGCAATTCCTTTTCATTCAATATTTGTCTAAGAGTGTTTTGCTGACAGCAGCCTTTCTGGGGAGGAGTGTTGGGGAATTGGATTAGGAATGTTATATTCTAAAGGTCAGAGCCACAGTAATTAACACGAACATGCTCGAATTGGGGCAGCCACGAGCAGCAAAGACCGGGGGGCTGTTTGGTCTCCATACCTCCCGAGGCTGCGAGTCTTTGACTTTGCAAACGGTCCCACCGTAGATGAAGGGTGCACCCGTGTGCATTTTTCTATGCATTTTTATCACACGTGGATTCGTGTGACCACCACCACAGTCAGCTGAGGCATGGTTCCAGCCAAGCACACTGCTTTGGCCCACACTCTTCCTCTGCATGCAATATCCTCCCTCCCTTGCTATTCCTCAGTTTGACCAAAGCCTGCCCATCTTTCGAGGCTCAGTCCATAGGTCGGTCGTCTCCTTTAAGAAGCTTGGTCCTACCTCTTGTCTAGTTGTGGATGGGAGATCTTGTTGATTTCCACTGCTTACCTTGCTATAGGTTTCCTTGTCTATCATTACCAGCTCCCCAATCCCTTGAGCTCTTTGAGGTGAAGGACAGTGCCTCTCATATATCTGCACCACCAGCACTTAGCCTTGCACCTAGCACACAGTAGGGGCTCAATCACTGTTTGCTGAGTGTAACTGAATTTTACCAAGAATAAATGTCCCGTGGCCGAGGGCAAAACCATATGCAAGCAACACCGTCGTGTAATTAGGATGTAATATATGGGCTGGATACCAGCAAACTTGCAACGCTAAAACACTTTGCTCTCAAATTAATCAGAATTTTTGCAAAGGTATGCGTGTCAGTATGTACAGTAATGCAATTACAGCTCTTTCTTCAGGACTGTTAAGTACTATGCTGATCCTCTCCTAAATACTTCCATGGAGTTTTTTTTTTAAAGCATTATGCCTTTAGCTTTATCAAAGACCATTTTTAAAAAGTTGTTTTAAAACCACCTCTCTCCACCTGCATTTTCTATAAAACTATCGCTCCCTGCCTTCTAACTTAGCTGCACCCTGCCATGAAGTTACTTGGAATTGGGCATGAAGAAAATCATGGTCTCCGCTGTGGAAATGGGAAGGCTTTATCTTCCTAGTAACCAGATGTATCTAAAGAAGTGGTCCTCTTTTCCTTTTTGCTGTGGTTGCCAGGAAGCTCAGGGTCACGTCTGCTTCTCATTTACTGATTTTCCTTCATTATGTTAACTGTTTCCCGACTTCCTGTTATTTCTCCTGAGAAGTATAAACTATTGTTAAATAAAACTCTGCTGCCTGTTTGAGGAGAAGCTCCACCCAGATCTACACCCGAAGCTAGAAGCGTCTCTTTGGGTGACTTCAGATTTGGAGCTCAGATTTCTTTTTTCTTTTCTTTTTTTTTTTTTTTTTATGTCGTTGTTATTTTTGCTTTGTTCTGGTCCACAGCATCTGCATCCACAGTGCCCATCCCTCCTGGCTCCCAGGTAATGGATGATCTCCAGAAGACCTCTACCTGGACTGCTCTGGAGGAGCGTCAGTCTCCCTGGGATTTCCTCCTTCCATAACCTCTCACAAAGGCATTCTGGTGCGCTATATTGCCTGTTGGCCCTTTTCATGAAACACGGTAACAGAAAAAGAGAGACACAAAATTCAGTTTTCTCCTTCCTTTCTTGATCTTGACTTTTTGACCCCTCTGCTATTTCCCTGGCTTTAGTTTTCACCTGTCATTTATGGTAAGATGTCACAGACCCTTTATATAAGGCGACTGTGCCCCTCCCCAACTCCAGTTCAAGTGTTTTGGACCCCATGACTTTTCCGGGTCTTCCCATCCCCCACCCACCTCGCTAGGCCTTCTCTCTGTTCTCAGAGCCCTAGTATTTTTTCTTTTTTTTAAAGATTCCACCTACTTAATTTGACAGAGAGAGACAGGACGAGAGAGGGAACACAAGCAGGGGGAGTGCGAGAGGGAGACGCACGCTTCCCGCGGAGCAGGCAGCCCTATGTGGGGCTCGATCCCAGGACCCTGGGATCATGACCTGAGCCGAAGGCAGACGCTTAACAATTGAGCCAGCCAGGCGCCCCAATTTTATCCTAGTATTGCTTCTGTTCCAGCACAAATAATATTACATTGCAATTGTTATGTCTGAGCATCACCCTAGACTATGAGCCTCTTGAAGACAAAGTGATGTGCCCCATTTTCTTTGTATTCCACGGACCCATCCTTAGCAGATGTGCGCAGCCCTCGTCTGAGGGCTCAGGCAGCTGCAAGAGAAAGGAAACTCTTCTTCGCATCCCGGGGTGTCCTTCGAGACTCCTGGCTTCTCGGGCCGGGCCAAGCACATGTTTCAAAGCTGTCAAATGCAGACTCCACTCAAATACCCAAGACTGCGGGGGCAGGGAGCGTGCAGAGCTCAGCGTCATCGTGGGTCCTTCAACTTCAAGCCAATTTCGAGCTGGTTCTCGGCTTTCTTTTCTCCCTAAGAAGTGTCAGGATGGACAGGATTTAGCCCTATCTCTGCCCCGCCCCCTTCCTTGCCTGACTGTGGGTGAAAGTGCTAATGAGCGACGGTTCGGCTAAACAGAAGGCTGCAGGTGACAGTGACACATCATTAGATTGGACCCTTGGTTCACCCGAGCCCAGCACTGCTGCGCTGCCTGGGACCCACAGCACCCTGCAGGCTCCCGTCCCAGGGGCTCCCTCCCAGCACGCCCGGGGTGGGGGTGGGAGCTCTGTCTGTTGCAGGGTTCTGTCCAAAGGCAAACTCCCATTCCTGGAATCTCTTAGCACGGATATCACCAGCAACCCAGGTGTGTGTCAGGCACTGGGCTAACCATTTTATGCCCCTTTTTATTTAATCCTCGAGATAGCCTTCTGAGAGTGGTACTGTTATTGGCCCCATTTGCAGGTGAGGACAACAAGGCTCAGAGAAGTTAAGTACTTTTGCTAAGGTCACACAGCTAGTGAAGGCTGAGCTGGTACGGCGGGGGCGGGGGGGGGCGGGACTCAAGACGCAGAAACTCTACTCTTCATGGTGGTGTTCCCTCTGCTAGTCTCTCAGGAACAAGGTTTTTGTGCAGTCACAGAAAGGGGTAGCTAGGTTTCCAGGTGGAAGAAGGGGACATGTGGGCAAGGAAAAAGCCAGAAACATGAGAGGCTCTGCTGGAGGGCAGATCCACGTGGATCAGGTCCCAGCTGCCCCCAGGCAGGATGACTCCTTGCTGGGTGCCCCGTGGTCATGCACCATCTGGAGTCTGACGCTCTGTTTCTTTAGCTATAAAATAGGGAGAGCCATATGAAGACATCAGTGTTCCGAGCTTCCGATGCCAGAATGTTGGTGAGCAGCCCTGAAGCCTGGTACCAAGGTGGTAAGGGTGATGATGGCGCTGAAGAAGGCACTCGATGCCTAGAAAAGGGGGTGACAGAGGAAGGAAGGCCCCCCCCCTCCCAGGGAGCGAGGCAGCACTGAAGTTTTTGCTACCTGGCTTTGCCCCTGGTCTGCCTCTGAGGGGTTGCTCTGGGCACCGTCCTTGTTAGGAACAGAAGGCCTCCAACGTTCTCTGGTTCAGCAGAGGTGAGCTGTCCTCAGGCCTGCTCGTGGCTCCCAGAAGGCTCCCTTGGAAGTTTCTAGCCAGTGGCTCCCCAGCGCCGGACCCGTTCATCAGGGGGCCAGACACAGCTCACGGTCCACCCAAAAGAAGTAGCGTGAACAAGGGGCACGATGCTGGATATACATCCGCTTAAGGTAGGTGAAAATGTCTAACACAGAGATGCACAGTGGGTGTGAATATATTTTGGGTTTTGAAATTCAAATCCATGGTGACACTTTGTTCACCTCACTGCTCTGCCATATACACACCCACTCCGGAGAATTTTGGAGAGTAACTTTAGTTTAGGTGTTCGGGGGTTTTGTTTTGTTTTGTTTTTGGTGTTTTGTTTTTTACTGCTCCTGGAGGCTCAAATCAGAAGTGACTCTTAAGACCCCTACTGGCTTCTCCGTAGGCTCATGCTCTGGCCCATCCACGGGTGAGCACCTGACTCCTGGTGGAGGTGGCCGTTTTACCCGAGCTCGGCTTAGGTAGTCTCGCACCTTCCATAGGCTAGAGTCCAAAATACATTCCTGTCTCCGATGGTTCCAGGTGGACCCATTTTTTGGGACTTCTGATCCCTCTTCCACAGGAGAGACCCTCACACCTTCCATCACTGTGATCTCTTTGGAGCCCTGCCCCTTGGGGGTAGCGTGGGCTATTTCAGGGAAGGCAGCCTGGGGGAGGCACTGGGAGAACCTTTGGTCTGGGCTCCTGCCAGTGGAGGACCTGGGGAGGGTCTTAGGGAGGGAGGAGTGCCTTGATTCATCAGAAGAGGTGGAAGCTCAGTGGGAAGATGGTGGTGGGCTCTCCTCCTCTCCCCATTTTCTGCTGCTGACCTCTGGACTTCACTGAGTCTTCTCCTTTCTCTCCCTCCCTGCTGAGTGGCCCTGTCTCTCCAGACCCAAGAATACTATTCGGACTCCTCCCTCCCATTGCAGGGACCAAGGGTCGGTGGGTTCCCTTGCTCCAAATTGTATTCTTCTTCCGTCTCTCTTCTTCTTCCAGACAACCCCACAGAAGTCACTGGACAGGAGTAGAGGTTGGCCAGAGTTTAATGCAAATGATGACGCAGCAAATCGTAGCTTGGATTTCCCACCAGTCATCTTGGAGCTCTGCACCTCTTTCCCCTTTTCCACAGCTCCTCAATGTGAGAACTATCTGTACGGCAGGTCCCCAGTCTTGGTCTTTCTTGTTTCCCGCTCAGCACTAAGCAGGTACTTGATAACTATGGAATGAATGAGTGAGTCAATGAATGAGTGAATTCACCCTGAAGCACCCCGAAGGCCCTCCAGCTGCCTCCTGTTCAGTTGGGATGCACGCACACCCACTATTCCCCACCTTGCTGTATTGCTTGTCTTTCCAGCAAAGTACAAGGATGTCTGAATCACAAAAGAGAGCGAATCTCTCTTCTCCGTAAAGATGGAGAATACATGGAAGGAAAAGCTGTCTTTAGACCATAAAACCCTCTCTCCCCAGAGTGCTAAAAACTTGAGACCAAAAGAGAGACAGAAGGAGGCAGAGTTGCCTTCAGATGTTTCCAGAAGCAGGCAAACGATTGCTCAGAAGGGAGGGAAGACCAGTGTAGGAGGAACTAAGGTTTGTTGAGTGCTCCTAGGTGCAGGATAATTTCCCAGCAGCTTTATTTATGTCATACTGCCAACTTATAGATGACATTCAGGATTAGCTGGACCTGGTGACTTAAGCCGAGGGACAGCATCTCTTGCCTAAGACCACACAATTAGCAAGCTGTCGATCCAGGATCCAACTTGGATATGCGGGACTCCAGCGTGCACAATTTTCTTTAATTTTCTGGGGTCTAAGAGGCCTCTACTTTTGGAAGTTTGTACTCATGAAGTCTGTGGCTCCCCACTGCTCAATCCTAGTGTGGCCTATGTTCTCTTTGGGAATAAGAAAGGCAAGCAAACAATCTCGTGACTTCGGTCTGAGGTACAGCTGACAGGCATGGCCAAGTGCTGCCCAGAACGCTGGCTGAGAGCTCCTCCACCCTGAGATGTTCTTTACTCTTCCCCAGGCTCTGCGCTGGGCTCTGCCAGCGGTACACCTAGACCCCTTGGGTCCCCTCCACCCCTTCTGTGCACCTGTCCCCTAGGCGAAATGTGCTTCTGCCGCCAATGGACACACTTGCCTTTCTTCTTGGAAGGATCTTCTTGGGTGCGGAGAACTGGAAATAGGTGGAAATTCATGTCTCCCGGCGAAGCCCTTAGCCAACAATTGACAGGTCTGGGAGTAGCAAAGCCCAGCCCCCAGGCCAGCACTACGCTAGGTGTAATGAATACCCCAGGACCCCATGAGACCAGTCCTTGGGACTCAGCTCAAATTTGCATATCTGCTTCCTTCATTCCCTCACCAGACTCCCCTCGGAGGTTCTTAAATAAGTCACCTGTGCATGAATCCTCAGCTCAGGGTTAGCTTCTGGGGAACAGAGCACCCCGTCCTTTAACTTAACAATTCCCGGCTTGGTCCCTGAAGGTGAGTCAAATCTAGCCCATTGTTTCCCAACAAGATTAATGGCGTCTTTAAAATAGAATGAGTTTGTTACATATGCTTATGATTAAGGACTGAAAAATGTCAGTGCAAAATTCATCTATGGAAACTCTAACAGCCCCCCCCCCGCCCCCGCCATGTGACTGTATCTGGAGAAGGGGCCTTACTTGTAATCAGGTAATAAAGGTTAAATGAGGTCATAGGGCGGGGCACACACCCCCACTGGACTGGGGTCCTTATAGAAAGAGGAAGAGACACCAGAGCGCATTCTCTCTTTGGGCACACCCACAGAGGACAGGCCATGTGGGGATGGCGCAAGAAGACTGTGGACCGCCAGCCAGGAAGAGAACTCCAACCAGACACCCATCCTATCCTGCTGGTGCCTTGATCTTGGCTTTTCAGACTCCAGAATTGTAAGAAAATTAATTTCTGGTTAAACCACCAGCGTGTGCTATTTTGTTATGGCAGCCCAAGCAGACTAATATGGTTACTAATGGCACAACCTAGGGCTTTTTTTTTTTTAATTTTTAAAAAAAGATTTATTTATTTTAGAGAGAGAGAAAGAACTCGAGCATGTGCATGCATGAGCAGGGGGAGGGGCACAGGGAGAGGGAGAATTGCAAGAAGACTCCCCGCTGAGCATGGAGCCCGACAGAGGGCTAGATCTCACCACCCTGAGATCCTGACCTGAGCCGAAATCAAGAGTCAGGCACTCAACCAACTGAACCACCCAGGCACCCCACCACACCCTAGGTTTTTATTTTTATTTTTTAATTTTTTTGAAGATTTTATTTATTTATTTGTTGGAGAGAGGGAGGGAGGGAGGGAGGGAGGGAGAGAGCACAAGCAGGGGGAAATGCAGGCACAGGGAGAAGCAGGCTCCCTGTGGGTCCTGATCCCAGGATTCTGGGATTGTGACCTGAGCTGAAGGCAGATGCTTAACTAACTGAGCCACCCAGGCATCCCCACCCTAGGTTTTTAAACATACCTTGATGTTTAGAGAATGAGGAGGGACAAAACAGTTGGTAAAAATAATGCTTAGGTTGAAACATATCACTAAGTAATGAAATAGCTAATAGACAAAGACCATGTACCAAGTTTGGGGATTGGGCAATGCAGGAACGCTCTTACGGAGAGTAGAAAAGGTCGCAAGTAGGTACGGCAGGAATACTCATCCACCTTGGCCCAACCTGCCAAGGTTCAAACGTCACCACAACAAGTGACATCACATAACAAATGACAAGAGTCATTCATTGCTCTTTCTAATCTTATCATCACCAGCCCCACCTTCAGCAGTATCAGCCCCAATATCCCAGAGCCAAGGCCAACACTGTCAAGGCCGTGTTGGTTGCTCTGCAATCCACATCCACCACTACACCTGCTCCCAAGGACCTGGAGGCTTAAGGACACTTGCAGAATCAGCAAATGAGTAAGAGAGATACATGGCCCACCAGCATTAAAAACTACAGGCCAGCACACAGAGTGGAATGAACCTTGGGCCAGGAGAAAATGACTCATTTGGGGAATCCACCTATTTGGCTACCGAAGAGATCTGATCTATCCCACCATTCCAAGGGTGCTCATGGATTAGGGAACAAACCTATTATCAACTTGAACTTGAGATGTAGGTTCTGGGGCAATCTTTGGCCAACAAGAGACAGGAGCCAGTGGATAGGTCACCCAGCATCCCAATCCTTTAGGCTGACAATTCCAAGCTCTTTCCAGAGATTACACCTTAATCAAGCCCCTGCCATCTGCAGCAGCAACTCTGACTCTGCAACCCTAGATTGGCTTTCTCTTTCCTTCTCTTGTCTCCCTGCCCCTCACTATGGCTTCTTTGGAATAACCTCTCGGAAGCCAAGACCCTCTCCCAGGCTCTGTTATAAACTAAGGGGAATAAACTAAGGTAGCCACTATGTAGCCACACACGTGTTATACATAGGAGGCTAATGAGTTTTCTCCCAGCACAATTAGCTTTAGTTGGGTGGCGCTCATTATGTGAGCAGCCATCTGTGACTTTGACCTTATGGTTGGAAAGGCCAGATTTCCAATGAGGGTATCACTAAGTTGAAAATCAAATCTTACAACTCCATTAGGCTCTTCCAAAGTCTAAAATGGAATCCTTTACCAGAATGATTACGCCAAGATGGTATTAATCAGTATTGTTCAGCTGCCTCAGGATCTATTCCGTTCACAATCAACAACTATTTCTCAGTGTCTACTGTGACAAGCTCTGTGCAGGGCAGATGGAGGCCCTGCCCTCATGGGGCCTGCAGTCTAGCAGGATAAACAGACATCAAACAAACAGTGAAGTAGAAGTACTTGGTAGAAGTACAACCAAGAAGAAACACAGAGATGCCATGAAAGTGACTAGCAGGCATCTGATGAAGATCAGGGCGGTGGTAGAGTCAGCCATTTACAGATAATTATCATTTAACATTTATTAGAGACCGATATAGTTGTACAACTTGTAGGAAACCATGTGGATATACAAACACATAGGTGTCAGTCAGTGCCTGTATTAGTCTGTGGCTTGAATCCTAAGGTCTCTTCCCTTGGCTGGTAGGTGGCTGCCATCTTGCTGTGTGCTCACGTGACCTCTTCTTGGTGCACACAGGAAAGAGAGAGAGTGAGCTCTCTGGTATCTTAAAAGGGCGCTAACCCTAAAAGACCAAGGTCGCACTCTCATAACCTCATCTAACCCTAAACATCTCCCCAAAGCCTCACTAAAAAGTACCATCATATTGGAGGTCAGGGCTTCAACGTATGGATTTGGACGGTGGGGCAGGGGGGAGGCGGGGGGGACATGACAGTCCCTCTTTCAACAGCCTTTAACTGTTTCAATCTTTAAAATCTGTGAAAGAGATTTAGAAACGTGGTGGTAAGTTCTCCCTTCCCTCTCCTCTGTCTCGAATCTTCCTTCGCATTTCAGGTTAAAGACTACTGGAATATACTAGATAAGTAGAGACAAGAGTGACGTATTAGACTGGAAGGAAATTTAAATGTGGGAGAAAGTGGGGGCCAGGTACCAGCTAAACATTACAGAAAAATCACATTGTGTGTAAGTGTCCCTTTTACATAATGGAAAACTCTAGACGTGACACAAGGCACAATGGAAGAAAGTGAGGATGGATTTGTCTGAGTCTCATGACACCCCCTGCCTTATGCTAAGCAACATGCGACCGCCATGCTTGTTAACCTGGAAAGGAACGGCGGAAGGGGTGGTCAGATGGCTGTGGGGCTCAGGCCAAGTTCAGCCTGCGTTAGCATTAGACACAGCTGCAAATACTTGTGGGGAAACTAGGAAGGAAGAAGAGGTGCGCTGGGCTAAGTCTGGACCCAGGTGACTGGACAAAAGAGTTCCAAAATAAGGCATCTCTCACGATATACACAACTGGGCTCTGGACATGCTCGAGGGGAGTGTGTACCTGCTTCTGGCCTCACATCCACTTTTCCCTCTGTGGTTACAGCCTCTTGATTTCCTCTCCAGCCATTCAATGTAATCCATTTGATGCAGTCTTGTTGGGACGACAAACCCCAAGCAAGTGAATAAAGATGCTCTCCTCGGCCTTTGTGTCTTGAGTGGAGTCAGCGAACAGACGGACAAGAGTGGCTGAAGGTCATTCAGTCCATGGGAGGCACCCTCTAGAGGGTCTTGGGTCCTGAGTATTTCTCAGCCAGGATCTCCATCCTCCTCTTTTCTATTTTTTAAAGGTTTTCTGAATATCATCTTTCAAAAAATATATATTACAGCCTTATTGGTATATAATTCACATACTATATAACTCACCCATTTGCAATATACAACTCCCTGATTTTTAGTATATTCACAGAAATCTGCAACCATCACCACAATCAATTTCAGAACATTTTCATCATTGCAAAAAGAAACTCTGTGCCTATTAGTAATCACTCCCCATTTCTCCCCAGCCCTCCAGCCGTACACATGCACTACCCTACTTTCTGTCTCTAAAGATTGGCCTCTTCTGGACATTTCTTATGAATGGAATCACACAACATGTGGTTTTTTGCAATTGGCTTCTTTCACTTTGCATTATGTTTTTAAGTTCTGTTGCTATTGTAACATGAGTCAGCCCTTCACTCTTTAGTGGCTGAATACTATTCATTGTATGGATATATATATTTAATTCATCCATCCATCAGTGGATGGACATTTCTGTTTTTATGCCTACCAGACATCCTTCCAATAAATCCCTTCTCTAGTTAGGTTAGGCAGCGTTGGTTTTCCTTGCTTGAAGCTAAACCACGGTAACAGACACTATGTTCTCTGTAGATGTCCATAGATAATATGTATTTCAGATGTGGTGGCCCTAGGGTTCAGGTGGCATCCAGCCCTGTGATTCATTCAACTTCAGCCTTTCGTACAGGACTCTCAGAGAGGTAGGCTGAGTGTGAACATTGGGGCAGCAAACCAGAACTTACAGATAACTGGATGGTTGGGGTGTCTACCTAAGGGTTCCTTTTGCACTGACTCTGAGCAGGCATCCACCCTGCCTCTGGTCCCAGGGGCATTGCTCACAGAAGTCATGGGAATCTAGCATAGCTTCCCATTCTTTGAGTGTCTTCTCAATGAACCATCCCCTCACCACCACTGAGCCTTTATTTAACCTCTCATCTCTGACCTTTCAATGTCCATCCTCATGGAAGAACTTAGACCTGCGTCATTTTGTTCTTTCTTACAAGCAAATCTGCTTTTAGGACCCCAGAGTTCCTGAAGGGCACCCTGGGTGTCAAGGCATGTCAAACCAGTTTGTTCCATCCATCAAACGAGGGGCAAGAGTGGTTGGACCCGTCGGTGATGTTTCCACTGTATTTGGCAACAGAAGCAACTCTTCAAATGGATCACGGGGGAATCTGACAGCACAGATGAGGCCAAGGACGAGCTACACTGGTTGTTTGTTTGTTTTACTTAAAGTACCTAAATCCATCTTGGAAGGTGGTGCTAGAGTCCCAGCCCCAAGCCCTGGTGTGTTTGTAGACCAAATAAATTAGTCTTAAGGAAACCGGAGGCCGCATGGAGGGGAAGAGAGAGTAGCTCTTGGGTGAGATCAACCCCGACAGTGGGGTTTCCTGAAGGATGGACACAAATTCACAGGGTGGAAGCTTGGAGAAGAAACCACTCCAAAAACAATCTTAGACTTGAAAACCAAGAGGCAGAATTAGGAACCCATGCCGTCCATAATGTCCCTCCCTTGGGAAGCTTGCTTTTCCCTTGGACCAAGAGAAAACGAGATTCAGTGTATAATCTCTGACTCACTTGATATACTCTGATCTTTGAGCAAAGTCTGATGCAGTGACACAACCCTATGTAGTGAGGGGTGGGGCGGTATGTGCTCACAGGACAGAGCCACAAAGGGGGCGCGTCTCTGCTGTCACCTGTGTGGACATGGCAGCCTACCAAGGGACCCGCGTCCACCCAGGATTTGTGCGTGTGAGCAGCAGCAAGTCAGTGCTGCAAGTCCTCCTCGGTGGTATGGAGGGCAGAGGAGAGGCGCCCACGGCCGGAGGAATCAGCTGCTGAGTTAGAGACCCAGGCAGCATAAGCCAATCCCACCTTCCAGTGGAAGAACGCACGGGAGCCTGATGTTTATGATGCATACTCATCTATGCTTGGGACCCTCCCCAAATTGTCCCAAACCTTGATGCCCAACCCTATGTGTACCAGTCCCCAGCCTGGCTGAGGGGAAAACCAGCTTAGCAAATGCCCGCTCCAGCCACCAAGGCTCCTCAGTGACAAGGACGCTGTTCCACTTAAGCCTCTTTCAAAAGCCTCTTGCTGAGCTGTGTGTGTCAGATCAGGCTCGGGAAGGGATAACACTGCCCCAGCTCTGTTCGTGCTCTTTTGCTGTTCCAAAGCAAGAAGCGTCCAGAGCAAATGAGGTGGCAGGGTTCTCACCCTGCCCGTGAATCATGCCATCGGTCCCTCTGGTCCAGACTCCAGCCAGTTATGTTCAGAAATAGAAGGCCGCCAGGAGGCATGCACCGTGGGGCCCAGGTAACTGAGGTGAAGGTGAGTGCCTGCCATGCCCTCACACCAGCCAGCCAGAACCAGAGCTCCTTTTAGGGCAGCCTCCACACCCCCCTTCCTCTCTGCTCTTTTGTCTTCCCTTCAGAGATACGTCAGCCAGGAGAGTTCAAATCGCTCCCCCTCCAAAGCTCAGTGACTCTGATGACACGAGTTTATTTCTTGTTCATGCTATTCGCCACTGTGGGTTGGTGGCCATTGTGGGTTGGTGGCCATTGTGGGTTGGTGAAGGTTCGGCATGAGCGAGTCTGCACATCAGTCACTCAGGGACTCAAATTTTGCTGAGGTCACTGAGGGGTCTTGCAATCAAACGCTCAGGCCTGGAAGTAAGACACGTCTACTCGCAACACACGGACCAGAATTGGTCTCCTGGCCCAGCCCGATCATAAGAAGAGCAGAAAGCATGGAAATCCGCTGGGCCCAGAGTGGACAGAATGGGAGGCACTTGACAAACGATGAATGGAAAGATGAGCTTGTAGAGACAGGAAGAACCGATTGCAAATGTAACCCCATCCTTTCCTCGCTGCATGATCTTAAGCAAATTCTGGAAGTCTGTGAGCCTCAGATTCATTCAATAGGGCACCAGTAACTATTAGCCCCCTTCCCTCCTTCTCCTATTCAAATCCCTAAACACAGGTAACTTATCTTGAAGGACATGATTTAATAATCACTTTTACCCGAAAGGGCAAATGTAGATAACAACTTAATTTTATTGATTTTTTTTCCCAATTCCTATGACGGGTATTTGCATTTTGAGGGGCAGAGTTCAACTTTGACAGATAGGCTTGGACCTCTGTGGGGTGCAGCCCTCTGACATGTTTCCCATGATTCTCAGCCCCAATATCAATCCCCTCGTGGGATCAACCTCCCCCTTGAATGTGGGCCAGACCCAGGGACTTGCAGAAGTGATGGGTGTCATTTTTGTCACCCTCTCTCTTGACTGCTCTGATGAAGCAAGTTGTCTTGCTGTTGGGAGGGGCCCATGTGGCAAGGACTGGAGGGTGGCATCCGGACAACAGTCCCCAAGGAACCAAATCCTGCCAACAAATGCTGAGTGGACTTAGAATTGGGTCGTCCACCTGTTGAGCCTCAAGCTGACTGTAGCTTTGGCCTACCCTGTGATTTCATTCTTGTGGAAACCATTACCTAGAGGCACATGGGACAGCCACCCATGGATTCCTGACCCATAGCAATTGTGGGGTAATTGACGTGTGTTGTTTTAAGCCACCAAGTTTGGGGATCATTTGTTACACAGCCATGGATAGCGGATACAAATCCTAGCATTCTGCTAGGTAGAGAAGCCGTGAATGGGTAGAATATATCCCTTCCGTCTAGAGACAATCTTGCTGCCACCACCCAGTCCCCACACTCGGCCTCCCCTCTTTTAAGCAGGGACAGTTCTCTCATTAAATCTTACCTGGCCATGCTCAGAGTGGGCTGTTTTACAATACACCTGTTCCTTCCTGGACCCCAGACTTCCTCAGGGCTGATTAACTCTGCCTCAGCTGTTTCAAAGGACCGGACACATCCGCGTTTCCCACCCCTATTACAGTTCTTTCATGAGGAGACAGCATGCTGCTGGGGTGGATAAAATCCCATTCTGGAGCCAGATCACCTGGCGTCAAGCTCAGTCCCACCACTTATCAACTGTGTGCCTTTGGGAACATTATTCCACCTCCCTATGCTTCAGTTTTCCTAAGAGTAAAAGGAGGATAAAATAGCACTCGGGGTTTTCTGAAGGTAAAGTAAAATATTACACATACAGAGCACAGCGTAGTGGCTGGGAGATGGGTACGTACTCCATCGAGGTTAGCTACCATTAATTACAGACACCGTGCCTCACTTGACAGGTGGAGTATTTGCATCTGGTGAGCAGCTATACTTACTCTCTCTGGTCTCTGCGATTACACTCAAACTAAGGCAGTAAACTGAGGAACAGGCAGTCCAGGAATGGCCCCAGTTCAACTCAACTGAATGTGCTGCTCCCCTCTTGCCCTCCCAAGACAGAGTGCCATGGACAGATGTCAGGACACGCGTATAGGGGTTTTATTTTGCTTCACTTATAGGGTGGGCTAGAGTTCTCTGTTCTCTTCCCTTCCTGTTGGCCCTTGGACCGCCCACCTCTGATGTGAAGGGAGTCCTTTTGAAGAAGAATTCCCATCAGTGAGGTCAGGAATGCAACTCATGAAAGACAGGTTGTTCAGAAATATTTGGGGAATAACTGATTGATGTCTTAACTAATTAGCTAACCAAACTGAAGATGCTTCACTCTGAACAGTGAGGCCTAGGGTGGGACGGGACATGCCCATGTAGCCTTGAGGGTGTCCTGGGAATGGGCAGAAGAAAGCAAATGAGAGAGGGGTTCTTCTGGGTGTTTTGACCAACAGGCAACCAGAAGAAGCCTTAGAGAAGGCTTTTTTTTTTTTTTTTTTTGCACAGGGCTCTTGAGCACATTCCTAATTTATAACACAGAGTGCCAAGCTGCTTCTAGGAAAATCTTTGTAGCTGCCACAGGGTTGACACAGGAGAGACTGCAATGCGGCTTTTGTGGTTGTTTTCTGGACACAAGGAATGTGGGAGAGGAAGCTGGAGCTGGTGAAAAGATGAAGGTGGAGGATCCGGGATATCTAGATCAACAGCTAAGGATGAAGGGATAGGGGAATGTTCCCCAATCCTCCCCACCTCCCCACATGTTACTCTCTCCCATTTCCAGGATTACTGGACTCTATGGGAATCACAGCTGGCAAATGGGGGTTGTTTTCTGTGCATCCATTATGTGTATACCAATTTTTATTTCAAATTATTAAGATGGATCTACTTTAGGTTCAAGTTTGGAGAGAGGTTCAAGAATAAATGTAACATTTTTCTTGCAGTGCTTTGAAGATAAATAATTTACAGAATCCCGTGTTCTTCTTCTTTTTTTAAAAAAAATTATTTATTTGAGAGAGAGAGCAAGAAAGAGAGAGAGAGCAGGAGCAGGGGAGAGGGGCAGAGGGAGAAGCAGACTCCCCGCTGAGCAGGGAGGCCAACGGGGTACTTGATCTCAGGACCGAAGGATCATGACCTGAGCCAAAGGCAGATGCTTAACCGACTGAGCCACCCAGGTGTCCCACATGTTCTTCTTCTGACAGAGGCACCATGGGCAGAGATGTTACCCGTCTTACATAGTGCCACTCTCCGAAGCTGTGCATAGCTCCCCAATCATCTCTTGGTAAGGTGTCACACTCCATCTTCCACAAATCCACGTAACCTCCTCTTAAACTTTCCTTTTTACCATCGGGGAATGTCTCCTGGCCCATTATTTCCCATGATACCATTCTAATTCTGTCATTCTACTTAGAACTCATTTGACTCCATCTTTGGGGCAAAAGAAGCCTCTCTGCCTACTTCATGAATACTGGAGTCTGAAAGCCAAGATGTGTTTGTCCTCACATAGCCCCGTTTTGTGCTTCAAATGGTCCACACTTTTAAGATTTCTCTCTGGCCCTTTGTCATTCTGTATGCAATGAGACTTAACCTTCTTAAGACCCTCTCTACTGGGAAATTACTCCTGTCATTTTGTGGGCTGTGGTGGACATTTGGTTTTGCCATCTGATAGCCAGTCTTCCTCCTTCTGGTAACCGCATCCTGGTTTCTGTCTGGGGACTGATATCCTCCCCCACTCCCCATCTGTGTGGCTGAGGTGAAGCTGTGCATGTTCCAGAGTGGGAGCTTGTTCACCTCAAGTAGATCAGCACATAGCCCCCAACCCTGTCTACAGTGACTGGCTCCACGTTGGGCTTAGAACTCTATCAGAGCTAATGAGACACAATGAGTGTTTCACTGGGACTTCAGGGAAGGAGATTTTGCTTTTCTTGCAGAACAGAAAACTTAGAGGATTTAAGGGCTGGAGCTGCGGTCACCATCTGGCTACAACCACCATCTGGTCTACCACGAGGAAGCCAATGTAACGAAAGCCAATGAAGATTAAAAGAAAAAAACAAACCTGGGGCACATGATAGTATTTCTGAACTCCCAATCTAGCTGTGCCTCAAGCTAGACCTAGCCCTGAGTTTTTCATCTTACACAAACCAATAATTTTTCACTGTCCCTAAGCCAGTTTGGACTGAATTCTCTGTCACTTGAAGACAAAGGAATCCTAATACAGCTGCATTAGCGAAAGCCATTTTTATGCCCTAAAAGTGTGGCCATCTGAAAAGTCAAAGGAAGCAGAACAAAAGAATGCTGGAAATGGAAAGGATCTTGTTGATTGACAGCTCCAACCCCATTGATTAAAAGATGAGGAAACAGAGTCAGAGCGGGGATGTCTGTGCATGTGTCCACATACCTGCTCA
Organism: Zalophus californianus; assembly: GCF_009762305.2. NCBI lineage: Eukaryota > Metazoa > Chordata > Mammalia > Carnivora > Otariidae > Zalophus > Zalophus californianus. The sequence goes on along the minus strand of NC_045610.1, from coordinate 5,665,178 downwards.
GTAGCAGAAGTGAGGGCAGGACCCAGATTTGACATCCAGTTTTCTTTTTCACCTCTTCCCACTTATTATTTTTTTTTTTTTGAGAGAGAGCGTGCAAGTTCGTGAACTCACGAGTGGTGGGGGAGGGGAAGAGGGAGAGGAAGAGAGAGAATCCCAAGCAGGCTCTCCACTGAGTGCGGAGCCCGACACAGGGCTCGATTGCAGGACCCTGAGATCATAACCTGGGCCAAAATCAAGAGTTGGATGCTTAACTGACTAAGCCACCCAGGTGCCCCATCACTTCTTCCCACTTAGATTGCAATGGATTCCCACTGTCTACAAGGGTGAGTATGTTTCCAATCGCTGTCAAGAGCTTACCAAGGTGAGCCACCTCTCTCTTCCTCCTCCATTTCTCCTTTCCTTCCTTCTCTCTGCTAGTGGATGTAGATTCTTTTCTTTTGATATAGATTCTTTTCCTTAAAAAGTTTTATTTTGAAATAGTTCAAGCATACAGAGAGTATGCATAAAAAAGTAAAATGACAGACACCATGTGCCCCATGTAAAGTTTTAAAATGTTAATACTTTGCCTTCTTTCCTCCAGATTTTTCTCTTATTGATAAAGAGGTAAGATACCCAAATTGTAACTGAAGTGTCACTGCCTTTCCCATCCCTCCTGCTTCACTTCTACCCCACCCAGCAGTAACTACTATCTCAAATGTGACTGTTATTCCTCCACATTGCTTTGTATTCTAAATGCAAGAATAAATACAAGAGTAGTAGATACTTCAGTGTTGGGATTCATAATTTTATGTCGATAATATTCCACATATCCTGTTGGAGCTTGCTTTTCTCACTTAGTATTATGTTGTAAGGTTTACTAATATTGATGGAGGTAGATTCCTTAGTTCTTTATTTGTGCAAAAATGCATTTATGTTGTCTTACCTCCTGAATGACAGTTCAGCTGGTTATAGACTCTCAAACCAGTGGTGGTACTGCCAGTTCAAGTTTGTTCTGTGTAAGGGGCCTGTCGTTAGTGTCTATCTGCTTTAAAATGCGACCTGAGATTTGGGGTGTTGATTATTTCACTTGCTTGAAGGTCACTGTGTTTTTCAAATCCATGGATTCAAGTCATTCATCAATGTTGGAAAACATTTTATCATTATCCATTCAAATACTGTTTCTCCCATATTTTCTCTGTATCTTTTCCTTCTGGAACATATAACATATTAGTAGTTATACGTGGGATTTACAGATTTTAAACTATTTAGCCTAATTCTCCCTTTGTGTCCTTTTCTCTCTGCTCAGCATTCTGTATAATTTCTTGAAATGATTTCTGATCTACTAATCCTCTCTTTGGTGGTATCTGATCTATTATTTAACTTCCCCACTTGGTTTTTAAATTCAGCTGTGACTTTTTCTGCATCTAGAAGTTTTGTACTTGGTTCTTTTTTCAAAGTTAACTGTTCTCTTTTTAAGATCTTAATCTTTTGTTAGTAGAATAAACCCTTTTTTTAAAAAAATATTTTCAATAATTTTAAGGACATTTTTTACATACGTTTCCAAATTGCCCTATTCAGGTTCTAGAAGTCTAAATTATCAGATAGTTTGGCTCTATGGTGAGTTGACATCTTGTGGTATGTTCCTTTTCCTTCAGAAATCTCACAGTTTGCCTTTCCCCTATATTTCTGTTTTTGCTTATACTGAACACTCTAGTGGTATCACTGTCTCAGGATCAGTTTTTCTGTTTTATTTTATTTTTATTTTTTAAGAGATTTATTTATTTATTTTGGAGAGAGTACCGGGGGTGGGGCCGAGGGAGAGGGAGAGAGAGAATCTCAAGCAGACTCCCCACTGAGCGTGGAGCCCGACACAGGGCTCAGTCTCACGACCCTGAGATCATGACCTGAGCCGAAATCAAGAGTCAAACACTTAACTAACTGAGCCACCCAGGCGCCCCAGTTTTTCTGTTTTATGATGTAGTTTCAGCTTGGTGATTCCCTATAACTGTCCAGCAATATAAAATCAGACTTCAGACCTCTATGAAATGCAGTCCTGGTTTTGATTTTTCAGAAGAAACTTTTTTGCCCAACCAGATGCAGACAGTCAGAGAAAATCTTCTTTGCCACTGCCCTGTGATGATGATGATGATGATGATGATGATGATGATGATGATGATGTGTATATATATTAGGTGTAATATGGATGCAGTCCTTTGAAGTCTATGCTTCCCATTTTGCTCAGTCCTAAGGTTTTGTGTCCTTTTTCTGTGTGGGGGGAAAAAAAATTAAATCCCATAGGTTACTGGCATAAGAAAAGCACTCTTTTCCACCTTCCAAGAGTAAGCTGCAAAACTAGTCCATACATTTACCAATATGGTTTTAATGTCCTCTTTTTTCCCGGAAGCAGGGATTTCCCCTTCTTTTGAATCCAGCCATGCATTTTAATTTATTTGTATTTCATCCAAAAATTTTTAGTATGCCTAGTGTAAGGTTATCTTAACCCAGTGTATTGACCTCTCTGGATACCCTTGGCCATGTCTTTCCATTGATGTACTTGTGAGCCTCTGTGAAGATCTCCTGGCCCAAATGCATTCTCGTAGGTGCAAAAGGAATGTCCATCTCTGTGCCCTCCTTCGTGGTGTGCCACTGGCTTAGCTGACTGTGGTCTCTGTACTGATTGCTCTAGATCCTTCATATCACTCAGAGGCATATCTTGTGCCTTGATGTGCATACCTCTTGCCTCTAATTCCTGGGCTTTCCTGTTGCTACCGAGGCACGAGACACAATGGGGCTCTTTGACACATGCGATGTCTTGTCCATCAGGTCCCCAGTGAGGCTGCAGGTGAAGAGATAGGCAGTGCCAATGGCTTGCTTCCATCGCAGGTTCGGCCTGAGTATTGTGGCTTGCGCCTTCGATACTGCTTTACTACGTGCCAGAGATCCGGTTTCCCAGGGCGCTACTGGAGGCCCTAGGAGGTCAACCCCCAAATGCAGGAGAGTTGATGCCACATGGGACAACTTGGACCAAAGAGAGACCAGAGCTAGTATAAAAATTCTTCTCCCTTCCTCCTTCAAGATGGACTATTAAAACATGCAGTGGTTTTAGGTGGCCTCTCTAAAGACATCTGGAGAGACCAAGCAATCCACTGTGCTTGTTCTAAAAGCCGTGATATAACCCCTTAAATTTGCTTTCCTGACTTTCCAGAGTCGCTCCTGTTTTTTCCACATCCCCATTTATCCTTCCTGCCTCCCCCCCGCCCCGCCCTGGTCGCTGGAGTTGGACTCCTCCATTAACTGTTAACACCTAAGAATGTGCTCTAAGCTCCATTGTCTAGGGAACCCAGACTGAGATACTTATTTGCCATCTTATGGAATCTGTGGTCCCTCTGTATCCAATCAGCAACAACTGGGGGAAGGCAGAGAACCTCTTCAAGAAAAAGGTGCATTCTTTCCATTGTTTTTGTACAGATATCAGCCTTGAACAGTCTCTCCAAGCTTCCATTCTTTCTACCCCATGACCATATTTTATCTTGGTGCTGGGCACAGGCAAAGTGGAGAGGGTGTGTGGAAATAGTTTGCAGTATAAGATCCAGGCAAGCCAACTTCCAGATTCAGGCTATGGGCTCCAAGTCCTTGATTTGTACAACCCCTCCTTCGGTTTATATAATAAAGTTTAACAGTGGACACGGATGGAGCTCGAGAAATCCCCCTGGTGCTGTTATTTCCTCCTTCTTTTTGTTGAGAAAATTATCTTTTCCAGCCATGCCTCTCTGCTGAATCTGCAGGACACTTCTGATAGTAATCTTCATTTTAAATCGGAGGCTCTCTAAAATTTCATTGTGAAAACAATGTTCTTAACATAGTGCTTTATCCCCAGGAAAATGTTACATGGAAACACTTAATCATAAAATCTTAAAATTGGAGAGCTCGAGGAATCCCCCCACAATGCCTGGTATAGGGGAGAGATTCGATATTCGTTAAAAGACTGAACACATTGATACGAGGAAACGTAAAATGGTGAAAAGCTCTAGAAGATGAGGAATGCAGGGACAAAGGATTTAGGCCTGCCAGCAATCATCTGTAGACTCTGAGTAGGTTATTTAACAAAAACATGCCCCAAATGGACTTCTGAACACTGCTCCTATGTGGGGAGAAATCCCAAAAGAGGTAAGAGACAGAATCTTGCCTCCTCCTATGGTGCTATAAGGCAAGTGACCATGTAGAATTGATTTGGGTGGTGGTCATATCAACCCCCTCTGGGGCCGGCGGCAGTGGTAATGGGTCCAGCTGTGACAAGAACTATGCCCAATCATGTTCTCCCAGTGGGGCGTGTTACAGCTGCAGCTCTGGCCCCCCCCACTTTCCAATGATTCCTGGATCATTTTTGAGTCCAGACCTTCAGCTTTGCTCTTCAGCCTGTGAACTACGTGATATCACTCCAAATACTCTCCTTTTCTGCTTAACTTACAGACTTAGTCCCCACTGCCTTCAGCCCAAACTCTACAAGTAGAAGGTCCAAAACCAGCTCCCTTGTTTCTAAAATCCCACAAACTGCTACGTAACCCTTTGGATTTTGAGAAGCACTTCTAGCCACGTGGTCATATTTCACCCTCAGAATAACCGTACGTGCATGCCTCACTAACCCTATTACGTGTATGGAAACAAATGAAGATCGCAAGATGGATGGTTTGCTTGGAACTGTCCTGACGGGGCAGGACTTGGGCCCAGTTGGATTCCATGTGTTTGTTTTAAGTCACCAGTGGAACCACAAGATGATGACCATGAAGGTGTGTTCTACTCTGAAGCTTGCTGGATGATTGTTACTGCTGTTTAAAGTCACCCAGGGGGAAGGCAGCAGAAATGTCAGATAAAGGCACACCTGGATTCCAGCCCCGTGTCGTTTCCATTCCTCTATACCCCCTCCCTCCAAAGCAATGCTTTTGTTTAATTACATTTATAGGTTACTATTTTGATACTCATTTTTACAGGTGGTTTGGCAAAGGAGTAAGAAATCTCTTGGGTGGTGTTTGAAGAATTCAAGAAATGTGTGCCTGATGTTTTCAACAGCCACACGGAAATGTCTGCACCTTGCCCTGAATCCCTAATGGTTCACTCAAGGTCCTCTAACTATAATAGTGATCTTATCACATCTATTAAGTGAATTCATGATAGCAATGGAAAATCTGCTCTGAAATTATCCCAATACCTTCCAACTGTCCTAACAGTATGTCTTTCTTAGCTCCTGCCGTTCCTGTCCTCTCTTCTTCTTCTTTTTTTAAAAGATTTTATTTATTTATTTGACAGAGAGAGACACAGCGAGAGAGGGAACACAAGCAGGGGGAGTGGGAGAGAGAGAGAGAAGCAGGCTTCCCGCGGAGCAGGGAGCCCGATGCGGGGCTCGATCCCAGGACGCCGGGATCATGACCTGAGCCGAAGGCAGACGCTTAACGACTGAACCACCCAGGCGCCCCTGTCCTCTCTTCTTCTTAAACCTTGCTGCTTAATCGCATCCCTTGACATTCCCGGCAGCCTCCCATCTCCCAGGAAGGTGGAAGAAAAGCTAGGTGAGCAGAGAAATGGAAAGACAGGCAGCCGCCCAATTAGTAGCAACTGCTGAGCAGATGAAAATGGAATAGAAATGAAATGCTCTCCACTGACCAGATAAACACCACTCAAGTAGTTAAAAGGGAAAAGAACAAATCCATCATAAACTCTAGAATGTGATGGCAATAGTAGGCAGGTGGGGTGGGAGAGAGAGGCACTTCTTTCTCCACCAGACTTTTCAACACCCAAAATGACTGACAGCCTCAACCAGGGACATGCGTATGCTCTAGTGGGAAAGGGAGCACAGGGCAGTAATAATCACAACAAAAAAACTTATATTTAGATAGCACATTATAGTTTGCAACGTGACGTGGGCAGAAAAGTTATTACTTCTCTTTGATATATAAGGAAATAGCTTCCAAGATGTTAAGAGACTTGCTGAGCATCACATAGCTGTTAAGTGGTGGAGCCAGGAATCAAGCCAAAGATTGTGTGTGTGTGTGTGTGCGTGTGCGCGCGCGTGTGTGCGTGTGCGCGCGCGTGTGTGTGTGTGCGCGCGCGCGCGTGTGTGTGTGTGTACTGTGGGGCAGGATGGGGGGACAAAGAAATAAGAAGGGATAGCCGCGAAGGGGATGTGGGGGGAAATGTGTAACAGAGAAGTCTCTCATACAATAAGATAGAACTAAAGCATGATACTAATAAAGATTTATTTATATTATTTGGGAGAGAGAGAGGAGGGAGAGAATCTCAAGCAGACTCCCCGCTGAGCATGGCACCCGAGCTGGGGCTCAATCTCATGACCCATGAAATCATGACCTGAGCCGAAACCAAGAGTCAAATGCTCAACCAACTGAGCCACCCAGGTGCCCCAAGAATGTTACTAATAAAATATCCACCATGATATGACATTGAGGGAGCAGATCCCAGCCAAGTAGAGAGGGTACAAATAATGTACCATCATCACCTGGACAGCAAGACATTCATAGATTTTTAAAAAATATCATAATGATTTAAAAGAAAAAGCACTGTCACAGAGCATAAAGAACCATAACATATTTCACTTTTTTTTTTTTTTTTTTGAGATACGGGTGATATAGTCAGTCCTTTTCCTACATTTGGAAGGCATTTGCTTGTTTTCAATGTGGAGGGTTAAGGAGGAAATATGTGGTTTATAATCCATCTGTACCCCCGCTCACAAGATAGGGAGAGCATGATGATGTTTGTTTCTTGAGTCTTTCCCCTTGTCACCTTTCCCTAAAAAATGACCAAGCTAAGTCCTAGATCTCATCCCTGATCAAATAATAAATGCTGAATTTATTCAGATGGGAACATACATCCTGGCTACTGATCTTTTATTTTGCTTCCCCAAAGGCCCATTCTCTAGCTCAACTTCTAGAAGTTCTATTCCTACCATGACCAAAATGCTGGCAGTGACTTTGATAAAAGAGGATATGAAGTATCTTAGCTAAATCCTAATATGAGCGAAGGTGAGGTCTCTGAAGTGGCCCCCATCTATAAAAGGCGAAATCTGTCTCAGCTGTTTTGTCAACATCCCAATGTGAATCTGCAGTGCAATTTCACTGAACAGACTATATACTTGGTCATCAGATGGTACCAAAGGGCATGCTGTGATGAGCACCATCATCTTACATAATCTTGCAATCAAAAATTCCAGACACTAATTACTCAACATTGTAGCCAATTACTTCTTCCATCTACTTCGTGTTTTTCGAATAAGCCCTCTCTTCCTGCCAATACAGGTAAGAATTTTATCACCTATTTTCTTTTTTAAAATTTTTTATTTATTTATTTGAGCGAGTGGGCGCACTGGAGAGGGGAGGGGCATAGGGAGAAGCAGACTCCCTGCTCTTGGGATCATGACCTGAGCTGAAGGCAGATGCTTAACCGACTGAGCCATCCAGGTGCCTCTTATTATCTATTTTCTTAATTAATAGTTTGATCTTTCTGAAAATAATTCTAGTCAAGCTTTAAGGACCAGTCCTTAAGTTTCGAATCTAGCGAACAGACTAGATGAATTTCTTACTCTTTCTGGTTGAACAGATATTGGTTATCATCTCTTTTAGCCTCTTCAGTCCCACGGGAGTAAAATGATAGCAATTGTTACTATTATTGCTATCTCTTTGTCAATCAAATCTGTTTCCAAGTGGCAGCTTTCCTATCATTTTATTTTCATTCTTTCGGTTTTTTTTTTTTTTTTTTTGCATAAGAAGTGGAATACACATTTTAGGGTCAGATAGATTTGGGTTCACCTCCTAAGTCTTATGCTTATTATCTGTGTAAGCTTAAATAGTTTGGTATCTCTGAGATGCAGATTTTGCAGTTGCAAAGTGAAGACACAAAGACCTACCTCCAGGGCTTGTGAAAGGGTTAAATCAGACATCAGAAGGACTTACACAAGACAATCCCTCCAGAAATGGTAGTTTCGTCCCCCAGTTCAGTTTTCTTTCTCAAATATGGTGCCAGAAACGTGAAGTGATATCCAAGCAAGGATATATCACACTTTTGTACATAACCAATACACACAAAGAGTCAAATGAATGTTCTTTGGTCTTTAAAAGCTAACACATGAATTATGTTTCTCTAGGGAAACAAACGTGGGAAGTCCTAAATCTCTGTTTATGTAAGTAAACTCTATACCCTCTGTTGGGCTCAAACTCACAACCCCAAGAGCAAGAGTCACAGGCTCTTCCAAATGAGCCAGCCAGTTGCTCCTGGAAGTCCTAAATCTCTAAAAGCAAAGTAATTTTCATTCAAACAGAAAAGAACTTTTAGAAGGATGGGAAGAAAATGATTTGAAAAGAATTTTTAGAAGGTCAGGAAGAAAAGAAAAACACATGAGACATGGTACGCATGAGTGGGATTGGAGAGCTCTACAGGGTTGCTCTCATTTACGAACTCCGACCAACCACGATGAGATCAGACTGACCCACAATCAAACAGTATTTCCCATCATCATCCAGTATGTATGGCCAACAAAGCGGAGTCTACTCCGACCTTGCAGGGCCATGACGCAGACTACACTATCCAAAAGTCATGCAGTAAAGTAACAAACTTTAAGTGTTAACAAACCCTACATTTTACAAATTTATGCAACCATGGGACCCTTTTTGTTCATGGGACACCTACAAACCCATCATAAAGGTAATATTCCGTGTAACCAGTTCGGGAGACACTAATTTGTTGGATGACACCCAAACCCTATAGCACAGAGACAAAAACCAAACAATAAACAATAGCAAAACCCACCACAAACTCCAGACCTATAAATGTAGATTGATATGCAAAAATGATATAGCTAAGGAACTGCTTCATTAATAAAAGATCTTGTTTACACCTTTTACAATTATCGATAATCATCCATCTTAAGTAATATATTCTCCTTTGCTGAACAATACCATGGTCACTGGAGCCCTGAGCAACTTACCCATTTGTTTGAATTGTGAGTGTTTTGGCTCTCACATAGGCAGAGGCTCCATCAGTCAAGACTGTCAGCTGATACTTAGGAAGCATGAATTCTTTTCTAGGCTTACTCTAACCACTTTTGCACCATGGATTATAAATAAATAGAGCACGGTGTGTTCTCATGGTTAGGAGTAAGGGCTTGTGGTCAGACAGAGATGAAATTGAATCCTGATTTCCCAGGCATGATCTTGGAAAACATATCTGATGGACCTGTGCCTCAGTCTCATCATATGTAAACACGGGGATATTTCCTACTTCGTTAGAGAGTTTGAAAATTAAATCAGACTATGCCAGTGCAGGGAGCCTGGGTGGCTCAGTCGGTGAAGCGTCTGCCTTCGGCTCAGGTCATGATTCCAGGGTCCTGGGATTGAGCCCCACACTGGGCTCCTTGCTCAGCGGGGAGCCTGCTTCTCCCTCTCCCTCTGTCTGCCGCTCCCCCTGCTTATGTTCTCTCTGTGTCAAATAAATAAAAAATAAAATCTTTAAAAATGAAGGGGGGGAAATCGGAGGGGGAGATGAACCATGAGAGACTATGGACTCTGAGAAACAAACTGAGGGTTCTAGAGGGGAGGGGGTGGCGGGATGGGTTAGCCTGGTGACGGGCATTAAAGAGGGCACGTATTGAATGGAGCCCTGGGTGTTATATGCAAACAATGAATCATGGAACACTACATCAAAAACTAATGATGTAATGCATGGTGATTAACATAACATACTAAAATTAAAATAAATAAATAAATAAATGGAAATAATTAAAAAAAATGATTATGCCAATGCTTAGCACCTGACCAGTCACATAATAAGTACACAAGACACGCTCACTATTATTTTATGAACTTCTGATCATGAGCTTATTAGTTTTTTCCTTTGCGAGTAATAACTTTATCTTCAGAGTGTGTAAGCGTGTGTGTGTGTGTGTGTGTGTGTGTGTGTGTATTCCCTGAAACGCCAATGTAGCCAGCAAGTTTCCGCATCCAGACTGATTATTTACCTACATGCCATTTACAAATTATTTGGCTTTCAAGTCAAAATCCTTAGGGAGACCTATTATTACATGCAGGTCTTTGAAGGTCTCCTTTCATACCTTATCACAAAGTATGTTTCTAGGGAGAGCTAGGAACATGGCAGGGAAGGGGGGTGGCCCTTCTCTACCCACAGATACTTTGCAAGAATTAGCGCTGACTGACATTTCAATGGCAGGGAGGATGGAGGAAAGCAAAGAGGCATATTGTCTGTATCACTCGCCCTTCCTTAACATCTCAACAGGAACCCCTTTTGAGGGCTGCCTGGGCCAAACTGAATGCTTCCAGGGGTGTATCAGTAGGAATTCACTGGCGCTGAGTTTTCTGACAGTCTCATAAGGAGGCTGATCCAAGAGGAACTTTACTAGCAAAGTCAAGGATGGGGGTTCGATGATACGGTGGGTACTGCAAAGCGCTTTCTCCCAGCACCCTTTTCCCCTGGCTTGTCATTATTACAGGGTCTGGTAAAACTTACGAGAAAAGAAAGAGAAGGGGGAGGGGAAGGGGAGAGGCAGGATGGAAGGCGCTTGGCCGGTTTCAGTTCCGGCTAAGGAGTCTGCCCTAGATGAATGGCCTCCCTTTTCCCGGCCCTCCGTGTAAGCACATCTCTGTGCTTTGTGACTTTGCAGTCATTCCTATCAGGAGGCGGCATCTGTTTTTCCAGCTCTTGATGCTGAACTGGCCTTGTGACTTGCTTTGGCCCATAGATGAGGCAAAGTGATGGACTAGTCTTGAGGCCTAGCATGCTTGTGCCCTCTCCTGGAAATGCTGCTGGGTGGCCGGGCAGGACTAGCCCAGGGGAGCCTGTTGGGAAGATGACAGGCACGTGGCCGGGTGCCCCCTCCAGAGGCTGACCCACCCTGCTGGCCCATGAGGACACCCCCCGCAAAGAAAACCCCTGCCCAGCCGAGCCTGCCCCAGCTGCCTCCCCCATCACAGACATGAGTTAAATAAATAGTCATTGCCAATGTCCCAGTTTGGGATGGTCTGCCAAGAGCAGCGGGGAAGTGACACAGAGGCAGAAACGGGTATCTGTTGGCATGACTCTCCCCCTGTCCTTGCTCTTCTGCCCTCGAATGCCAGGGTGATGTGATAGCTGGAACTTTGCAGCCATCAAGCAACCATGAGGGAAAGAACAGACTCCTTGTTTTGTCAGGTAAATAAGCTCCTCTTAGTTCAAGGCTGGTTTTCTTTTCCTTGATGCTCAACATAGTCCCAGCTGGAAGGGGGAGCGTTACTGAAAGTCCGAGTGGAGTTAGGGTGCTCAGTGATGGCAGGTGTAGAACGGTACGGTGGCCTGGGGGTAGAGAATCAAAGGGCACCCGCTCATTCATTCATTCACTTATTCATTCTTTCACTCGTTTAAATAGGCACCACTGTTATCTGAGGACTTGTTAGTGGAGGAGCCAAGTGGATGGGAACCCTACTCCGAAGGCTTTCATGGTTGGGAAGGATGTGGGAGTAATGAAGTCCTACCGTGACCTCCAAAAAAACCCCACTTAGGACATCTCCGGCAGGCTCCCCATTACCACAGAGCCCCTCTCCCTAATTGTTAGAAAGTGACATCCAGCTCTACCGTAATCTGCCTACTTACTGCTTTCACCCACTGGTCAAAGTTCTCCTTTCTAGTGCTTTCCACATTGCTCCTGTGAGGTATGCCTAAGGGCAAAGGGGTGGGCTGCCAGAAAGGATGGGATATAAAGCAATAAAGCCAGTTTTCAGAAGTCTAGATTTTCTTCAAAACATGCTTTCCCTTCAAAACTCAAAAACATGCAGAAGAGCTTCAACAGAATCCTGGTTTTAATATACCACATTTCTGCTGCTTACCAAGAAATAAATTTGATCCCTGAGGAACATACACCATGGTTATCCAGAGGCTTCCATACCTCTACTCCTGAGAAAATAAGACCATTTCGTTCTCGATAATAATAATGGTTGTTATTTATTTATAAGATGTCAGGTGCTGTGCTAGGTACCTCCTACATCATATGATTCCCACAACAGCCCTATGTGGTATTATTTTCTTCACATCAAAAATGGGGGGAAAAAAGAGTTCAGAGATTTGAACGGATTATTTCCCAAAGTCTCAAAGCCAGTAAAGTAGAAATGATATTTAACCACAGTTCCATAGGTCTCCAAAGCTCATCTTTCCACTACAACTTGCTGTTAATAAGCAACAGCCTCACATATTAAGAGACAGCCTTTTTCTTATCTTCTCTAAATATCCTTGTGGGGGGAAAGGAAACTACAAGAAAACCACATTCCCTTTGCAAAGGGGAAATCATAAAGTGGTGGGCATTCACTAGAGAAAATGGAAGGGAGAGGCAGAATTTTTCTGCTTCTTCCTATTTTTTTAAGTCCCTGTATCCCAGAAAGCCTGGAGACACTTGAACATACCCATTGGGATCCTAGGGGCATGTGCGTGGTGAATAAAACCTCAGGTATCCAGAAGAAAATCCTAATCACCTGACAGGGTCGAAGAGGAAACTGGCATTGTTCCCCCAAGATGGAGATGTGAGACCAGTGGTTCTCAGACCTTGACTATGCAGGAGAACCATCTGGATGACTTGCCAAAAACCCAGATCCCCGGGCCCCACCCCCAGAGTTTCTGACCAGCAGGTCTCAGGTGAGGTCTGATAAAGTGCATTTCCAACCTGTTCATAGATAGTGTTGATGCAGTAGGTCCAAGGGTCAATACTTTGACAATCACTGCCCCTTAAACTATCCCTAGCACCAACCAGACTGGCATAGTGCATGCTTGGGGGATCCCAGACCTAACAGATGCACCAGGGAAGACTGATTTGCATCCACCTATGAAACTTTCCCATGATCAGTGGGTTATTGAAGGGCACTGTACTGGGGTGACCCACTTTCATAAAGAGGGCCAGAGAAGATGTTGGACTTTAGAGTTAGACCTCACCCTAACCCCAATGCTAACTGGACCTGAGCTCAAATGTTAGCTCTGCCCCTTAGGAACTGTGCAATGTTGGGCAAGGTGCTCGGTCTCTCTGAGCTTCCTTTTCCTCATTTGTACCTAACTTGTAGAGTTGTTAGGAGTCTGAAAAAGACTGAGGTAAAGAACCTGCAGGCACAAAGCGATGTTCAAGAATTGATATTGCTTCAGGGAACTGGGTAAACTCATTCGGTCTACTCAGCGACGGTGCTGACTGGGGGGATTCGTGCTGCAAAGGCGAGGTCAGAGCCGACTTAAGTTAGTCCTCCTTGCTAGAGCCTGCCCCTATGGACTGCAATTTCAGGGAGTCAAGGCTGGTTTAAAGGAAGGTCTATAGCAGGAGAGGAAGAATGAAGGGGAGTAAGTCAGAGGGGGAGACGAACCAGGAGAGATGATGGACTCTGAAAAACAAACTGAGGGTTCTAGAGGGGAGGAGGGTGGGGGGATGGGTTAGCCTGATGATGGGTATGAAAGAGGGCACGTTCTGCGTGGAGCACTGGGTGTTATGCACAAACAATGAATCATGGAACACTACATCAAAAACTAATGATGTAATGTATGGTGATTAACATAACAATAAAAAATTTAAAAAAAAATAAAGGAAGGTCTAAGAATCAAGGAGAGTTCTTTAACCTCTGGAAGATTAAAAGCCTCCTGGGTCTTAACCCACAGCTGTGGCTATGCCAACAGAAGGGGATGAGGAGAGCTGAACTCTTCCACCAACATAAAGAATTCTGTGAGCCTATGATTTCTTACCCTTCTTTCCAACATTATATAAACCTTTCATCTTGGTGGCCCTGGACTCAGAGAAAGGAAAATGACCAAAGATATGTGTATTAAAAGCAACACATTAGGTCACGACCATTGGTTTATCCAGGTCAACTGTGGTGGTGTCATCCGGGGAGCGGGGGTGGGGGGGGGGCGAAACTCTGATTCTTTATGATGTTATCCATACGTGGTTAGGATGATACCCCAAGAGATGCTAACTTTCTCAAACCAACAGAGGGTAACCATAACTAATATTCTCCAAAGACCAGTATTCGAAAGGCAAGTTAGTTACTGTCTGACCTAATTAGGTATGTAACTTTTAGATTTTGTACTAGCTTCTTCAAAAAGTTGAAGTTATTTTAGACACCACAGCTGTAATGACACAACAATACACGGGTCTAATGAGTAATTTTATCAAATTAATTCTTTCTGAAAGGATACATTTTTATGCTCAGAAAAATCACTCCAGCTTTTTTTTTTTAATGTTTTGATCTTTGTAACTAATTTTAAAGATCACACTGTGCCTGTTCCATTTGCTCTGTGAGTCCTGCGATGGCCCCAGTTAAAAGCAATAACATTCGAATTTGACCAAAGCCCCAATCTTTATAGTATCTCAGCGCATCCTATCACCCTGGGTGATTAAAGTCCTTGGTTGAATTAACTTTCAGAATCTCCCGTTTTAATATTGTGGCAAGGAAGACAGCTGAGCTCCTCCAAGTAAGAATCATCTGAATTAATCATCAGCCTCCAAGCACATCCCACCTGCCTTGATCAATGGGCATATAATGGTTTGTACACTGGAGAAGTGTTTCTCTGGGGTCTAATAAATGAATGGCTTCAATTTCCTGGTGGCTTATGTCGAGCTCCTTACAGTTTGACTTTGGGCCTGGTACAGAGCTCCATTCCTAGCTAACATATTGGCTGGGATATCCTCTGAGGGCATGATACTTAAATAATGTACCCTTTGCATCCACCTACTTGGGTGAGATCATATCTTAAGAAGCATGATCTAATTATATATCTTAGTTCTTTATGACAGTGGTTCTCCCCAGAGGGCTTATTAGAACACACCTTGTATTCACAAGAGTCCCTGACTCGGGAAGTCTAGACTAGAACCCAAGAATGTGCATTCTACCAAGTTTCCAGGTAATGCAGACGCTGCTGTCTGGGGGGCCACACTTTGAGAACCACTGCTTTAAAGATACTGATACTACTTTCCTTTTTAGAAAATTAAGTTCTAATGGTTTCCCATGTGGCGTAAAAGGGACAGAGAAGATGGAAGCTATTGTAAAGTCCTTACCTTGCTGGGTGTGTTTCTTTCTTGGAACAGTCTGTTGTGGAGAACTCTGTTAAAAATATCAGCTCCCAAATTCTCCCACTGACCTCAGAGATAGAGAGAGGCGGTGTGTCTACCTGGGCTGAGCACGTCACATCATATTTGTTTATAGACGTCGGGAGACCACATCTTGGAAGAAATGGCCATGCAAAAATACTGACTCCAAGCCCTATTTTTTCAAATGTGATGTCACCAATGAAACGGTTCTTACAAAAGTGAAAAACTCCAGGAATGAGGGCCACTTCATTTCACAGGAAGGTCCCTGACTGTGTGACAAGTCACTCTAATTTTCTTCATGGGGGAAGGGGACTGGATACAGCCCAGAGGGAACATGAGGGGCCTTAGACTCCTGGTTGACCCCAAAAGAACCATCAAGTAAGGACAGACAGAGGTATCATTAATAGGAGTCTTTTAGACTCAGGAACCACCAGCCAAACTCCTTATTCCGGCACGCCAGTCTTATATACAAAGGAAATA
Organism: Zalophus californianus; assembly: GCF_009762305.2. Classification (NCBI taxonomy): domain Eukaryota; kingdom Metazoa; phylum Chordata; class Mammalia; order Carnivora; family Otariidae; genus Zalophus; species Zalophus californianus. Next base: position 5,649,616 of record NC_045610.1, on the reverse strand, counting down.
AAATTCTAGGAAAACAACAGCACTGTTCTTATTCCGGAAAAAAATTTTAATTTGCGTTTATAGATAATAAACGCAAATTGAAGATTTGCGTCCATTGAAGATTCCTGAATGTCTCCTTCCTGACAGATGAGTAGGCCTGTATGTATGTGTGTGTGTGTGTGTATCTGAGAGAGAGAGAAAGTCAACTGGTATACCTAAAATTTGAGGACTGCTACTCTAATAAGATGGTCTGTTCTGCTTCCAAGGATCGCATTAGGTCCCTTACTCACTAACACATTACCTATGGGGAATGCTAACAGAGTCACACTGAGACATGTGCTTGATGTTCTCTTCTAGAAGGAGCTCACTCTCTAGCGCAGTGTAGCAGGGAAGAGCACAGACATGAAGTTAATCTACCCGGTCCCAACAGAGACCCACCATTTACTAGGTGTATAATCTTGGCCAGGTTACCGGCTCTCCTGGGGCCTTAGTTTACCCACCTATACAACTGAGTACTTCTCTCATAGGGCTGTTCTGTTGAGTAAATGAGCTAATATATGGAAACCACTTAGAGGATGCCTGCCACATAGAAAATGCTATATAAATACCAGTCATTACTATTTATGTCCAAATACTGTGCCATCCCTCTCCTTTTGTTCTATGCAAATTCTTCATGCTAATGCTATTTGGATTGGCTAGCATCCAAAATTTAGACTTCTGCCATAATTATCTACATATGGCAGCAGGATCATTCCAGAACCACCCTAATGACTTTGATTAGAACCAATCACCTGTGCCTATTTACACAGCAGAATGATTGGCAGGGTTTTGGAAGGACTTGGTATTCCAATTATACTCTCGCTGGGTATGGACTGTTTTGAGCAAATATGCCAGTCAGAATCATGCTAAAGCAGATCGGTTTCTGTACATTTTTCTACAACCCAGTAGAAGAAAAAAAAAAATGAAAGAGGAGAGGAACTATTGGTTTATTCAATAAATGCTGTTTGAGCCTCTGCTATTTTCTGTGCATTGTGCAAGATGGTGTGGATTGAGAGGTGGGTACGCCACTCCCACTCTCAAGAAGCTCATGTCTAGTGGGAGAAGCAGATTAGGAAATCAGCAAATACTGTACCATATATTGAGGATTATAACAGACACCCCCATGGACTGTTGGGAGAGCAGAGAGGTTCCTAGAATTACAGTGCCTATCTTGGTCTGGGAAGATGCAGTCCTCCCAAAGCCCAGAAAGAAAGAGCTGAAAGACAGGTAGGAGCCAGCCAGGCCAACAAGGTGGGCAAAGGCCTCATGAGCAACGCTGGGTACAAAAGTTCAGAAACACACATGATACTGAAGAAGGTGGAAGACGTAGGGAAGCAAGATCCTCATTCCTTAGGGTTCTTAAGGAAGGACCAAGGGGTCAAAAATGATGCGGAAGTCAAAAACGGAGGGATTATGTAAGAGGTTAATCCCATGAGGGTGGCATGTCTATGCACCACATGGCTATGGGGTTGTGTAACTGTACAACGTAGACTTCTCCAGGAGAGGGAGAGAAGCCAAGAAAGCATCCGCCGACAATTGAGAATTAATTTTCTGTGCAAAGAGAATGTACTGGATGCACAGTCTTTGCTAATATTGCTATTGGTTATCTGTAGAAAGGGATATGTTTCGACGAGCTCTTCTGTGATGATAATATATATTGTCTAGCTGTCCGGAAAAAAATATGCAGTGCCCAGCTGGTTGGAAAATGGATTTTGGAGAGTAGGTAGCAGGTCCATGGTTGGGATGGGAGCTGAGCAGCTGAACACAGACCCACTCTGCTAGTAAACAGCTCCTGGACCAGGGGTTCTCAACCAGGGCTGTGTAAATGCAACACCTGGGAAGATTTAGAAATTACCAATGTATGGGTCCCAGTCCCAGAAACTATGAATTAGTTGGTCACGGTTCAGCCTGGGCAACAGGATATTTAAAAGCTCCCCAGAGGAGTCTTACATGCCCTCCGTGTTGAGAACCCTAACTCTATAACTTTGTTACCTCAAGTTTGTCCCTGGGCCAGCAGCAACCCTAGGGACATGTCAGAAATGCTGAGTCACGGGCCAACCCTAAGTCTATCGGATCAAAATCCACATCTTAACAACATCCTCGGGTGATTCAAATGCACTTGAGAGTTTGAGATGTGCCAAACACAGCTATGCATCAGAATCCCCTTGGAAGCTTATCAGAATTACAGATTTGCACATCTATCAGTTAGGCGCAGGACATCTTGAATCTGCATACATTTTTCTTTTTTTTAAGTTTTGATGAATCCAAGCAGCTGGAGTTAAAAACCATTGTCCTATCATGCAGGTCAAGTTGGACAGAGGGCCCATGACAGAGGGATTTGGGCAATATTGCTCTGCTCTGTGCAGAAAGATGGGGAGGGAGGGAAATACTCCCCCCTTCTCCCAGAAGCAGGGTTCCACACTGAGAAGGGGAGCATTATGTGACACAAGGATTTTGTGGGAGGCCTGCACAGCCCCTTCTAATTGCCTTAGGAACAGATGGAGACAAAACATGAGCCCAAAGGTGAGGTCATTCTGGTGATATGAAATGACTCACAACTTCCACGCGAGTCTCCACAAAGAATAGGTGAGGGGCAAAGAGTTTAAATCTCCTTGTGCTCCTGTGTGTGTGTGTGTGTGTGTGTGTGTGTGTGTGTACGCGCGTGCGCACGCGTGTGTGCCCAGTGCTGGTGCCTCTCCTTGTCCAGGCAGGTTCTGGCGATAGACCCTTCCCCCATCTAGCACAGGGTCAAATGCATGGAATGAATACACGAACAAACGGGCAATGAGTAAGTATGCTGTTCCTAGTGCAACTACCCTTCTCATCTAAAAGAACAAAGAAAAGAGTCTCGGAATCACCTGTGCCAGGAGCTTTTGACTGAGTCTGGCTTTGATCTGCCTAGAAGCCGCTCGATATTTTTCTTTTTCTTTTGACAGAACACCTCGCTTCTTTGGCTGAAGTGTATAATTTCCTACCTAGCTCTCGAGGGGCACCTCAGTGCTCAAGAAGAAAGCAGGTGTGAGAGGCTCATGGGCCTGGGGTGTGGCCTCGGGGCCTCGGGCACCCTCCCTGCCATCCCGCCTCGGGGTTTCTGGGTAACTGTGCTCCTGAGTGGCCCCAGGGGGAACCTGCCTGGGACTGATTGACAGGAGGCCTCTGGGAATACCGCCCCGCCCTCCTTTCTCTCTGAGTCCAATTACCCAGGGAGGGAATGGACTGAGAACATATTTAGAAAAATGTGTTCATTGTTGCTTTTAAAAGTCTCCTCTGTAATTAGGTACTACGGGGGTAGTCAACCACGAAAAGCCACAACCAGTGCTGTCAAGTTCCATAAAACAAAAAAGAAACCAATTAATCCAAATGGAAAAGAGGCTGGCTGAGCCCCAGCACCTGTCTCATTCACTCCACGCCTACACCCACCAGAACGGCAGTCTCAACTCAGGCAAGCCCACTCTGCCTGGGCATTTCCAGATCCACCTGGTGTGGACAGGAGGTCACTGAGTCTCCGACCTCTCTTCCGAGAATCCATCTCATCAGTACCAAGGCCAGCAGTTTCATTGTGCTCGCCTACAAAACTTCTAGAATGAGCCCCCAAACCTGCCAGTTGTGTGAAAAGTAATCCAATCAGATTCTGGGCACTTGATGCATCCTAGTGGCTCCTGGGAAGCATCTGTGCCCATAGGAAGAGATAAGGGTGCAGACACCTGCACTGACTTGATCTTGTTCCCTGACGGCTCCTGAACATTCTCCAATGAAACCTGACTCTTGGGAGTGACTGTTCCCTAACTGAGGGATTCCGGTGAGTGTGAATTTTAGAGTGCTTTATAAAGCCTTAGTTGCATTAGCATGCCCACCCAGAAGTGTGGGCTTTTAGATGCTCCCTCTCTGGGACCCCAAGCCACATGGGGTGAGTTCTCTTGCAACCCTTCCTCTCCACGAGGGAGCTGCTTCAGGGCTCCGAGGTCAAGGGTAGGAGGCTGTGAGGCAAAGCACCACGATTCTCTCCACAGGGTGCAGCTACCAGCACTGCAAATACTTGCGTGACCTTGACCCATGGGAAGAACTTACACCTTCCCATCGACACTGTGTGTTTCCTTTACTGAGACCTACCTCGGCGCCTGAGAGTTCCACCCAGAAATGTCACACTCCATACTATCCACTCACTGACCTGGCTCTCCTTCCATCCCGGTGCTTGGCACATTCCAGTGCCTGGCACATCCGCATGACTTGCACATCCCCAGCCCAAATCAGGGGCCCCGCACAATGTCTGCTCAGACAGGTTTCAAAACTGGTAAGGACCAATGCCTGCCAAGTGTCCCCTTTCTTCCCCTTTCTGAACCGGAGTGCTTGCTGTGGATTCCCTGTCCATATTCTACCTCATCGGTCTGTGTGGGGAGAAACAGGTCTTTTCAGTTTATAGATCTCTAGGAGGATTAAGACAAGCCGCCTGGACTTGGACATGGGGAAATCCCTTGGAGGTTGAAGTGCATGGAGGAAAGCAAGCCTTGTGTGAAGTCATTAAGGATGAGTATTTAAAACTAGAGGGGAGGGGCGTGGGAGGGCAGGTTGGCCTAATGATGGGTATTAAGGAGGGCACAATCTGCACGGAGCACTGGGTGTTATACGCAAATAATGAATCAGGGAACACTACATCAAAAACTAATGATGTAATGTATGGTGATTAACAGAACATAATAATAAAAAAAATAAAAAGTAAAACAAGTAAAAAGGTGGGAAAACAAATATTTTAGGTTTTGTTGAGGCAAAATAAATTCTGTACATTCAGTGAAAGATTAAGTATACCAGGCAGGCTACTCATATAAGGTTTTAACTGAGTAGAAAGACAATTAGATCATGGTCTCATGGGTTGTGAGACTGAGCCCTGTGTCGGGCTCCATGTACAGTGGGGAGTCTGCTTGAAGATTCTCTCCCTCTGCCCCTCCCCCAACTCGTGTGTGTGCTCTTGCACACACGCACTCTCTCTGTGTCTCTAAAATAAATAAATGAATCATTAAAAAAAAAAGAACCTAGTAAAAGTGATGCTCAGGCTGCCAGTTTGGGCAACTAAAAGAAAGTGACATCCATGAAATTTCATCAAAAATAGAAGTTGGTTTTGGAGGAAAGATGCAGGTTCACCTTAGGACGTGCTGACTTTGAGGAGATGGCAGAAAATGCAGGAAGGTCTCTCCCTTCCCCACTTCTAAGGCCACATCTCTGCTAAAAGGCTTTCATCAGTGAAGTTCAGCCAAAAGGGGAGAGACGCAAAAGAGAAGGGTCTTGGGATATTTGGCTAGGAATGATGCCAGGAGTCATGCATATAAGTACATCCTCTAAGGGAAAGTTTTAAGAAAGAGAAGAATGAAGGATTAGCCCCGAGCTTGGAAAATATGCAGGTTTCTGGGGTGAGGGAAGGGAACTGTACATAGAAAAGGAGTCAAAGAAGTCACACTCAAAAGAAGCTGTAATCTAGACATTTTTCCAATGAAGAAATCCAAATGGCCAACAGACACATGAAAAAGTGCTCCACATCGCTCGGCATCAGGGAAATCCAAATCAAAATCTTAATGAGATACCACCTCACACCCGTCAGAATGGCTAAAATTAACAAGTCAGGAAATGACAGATGTTGGTGAGGATGCGGAGAAAGGGGAACCCTCCTACACTGTTGGTGGGAATGCAAGCTGGTGCAACCACTCTGGAAAACAGTATGGAGGTTCCTCAAATAGTTGAAAATAGAGCTTCCATACGATCCAGCAATTGCACTACTGGGTATTTACCCCAAAGATACAAATGTAGGGATCCGAAGGGGTACGTGCACCCCAATGTTTACAGCAGCAATGCCCACAATAGCCAAACTGTGGAAAGAGCCAAGATGTCCATCGGCAGATGAATGGATAAAGAAGAGGTGGTATATATACACAATGGAATATTATGCAGCCATCAAAAGGAATGAGATCTTACCATTTGCAATGACATGGATGGAACTGGAGGGTGTTATGCTGAGTGAAATAAGTCAATCAGAGAAAGACATGTATCATATGACCTCACTGACATGAGGAATTCTTAATCTCAGGAAACAAACTGAGGGTTGCTGGAGTGGTGGGGGGTGGGAGGGATGGGGTGGCTGGGTGATGGACACTGGGGAGGGTATGTGCTATGGTGAGCGCTGTGAATTGTGCAAGACTGTTGAATCACAGATCTGTACTTCTGAAACAAATAATGCAATATATGTTAAGGAAAAAAATAAGAAGAAGATAGCAGGAGGGGAAGAATGAAGGGGAGTAAGTCGGAGGGGGAGACGAACCATGAGAGACAATGGACTCTGAAAAACAAACTGAGGGTTCTAGAGGGGAGGGGGGTGGGGGGATGGGTTAGCCTGGTGATGGGTATTAAAGAGCACACATTCTGCGTGGGGCACTGGGTGTTATGCACAAACAATGAATCATGGAACACGCCATCAAAAACTAATGATGTAATGTATGGTGATTAACATAACAATAAAAAAACTGAAAAAAAAAAAAAAAGAAGAAGCTGTAGTCTAGCGTCATGAGAGATGATTTTCAAGTAAGAGTGGGAAGTCCATAGTATCAAATTCTGGAGAAAAGGCAAAAAAGGAGGAATGGAAACTAAGAGAAGTCCGTAGATCTGGAGATTTATTTTGTATCAGGGACCTTTGCCAGTGGAGTTTAAGCTAGTTCTTTGCCTGAAAGTTGCATCATCATGGGCCAAAATCTCTCACCTTCCATGTGGCCCAACACTGCCATAGAAGTTCTGATTCAGGGCTGCCTGGGTGGCTCAGTTGGTTGGGTGTTCAACTTTTGGTTTCAGCTCAGGTCATGATCTCAGGGTCCTAGGATCAAGCCCCGTGTGTGGTTCTGTGCTCAGCGCAGAGTCTGCTTGAGTTCTCTCTCTTCCTCTCTCTCTGCCCCTCCCCTTCACTCATGTGCACATGCATGTGCACTCACTCTCTCTCTCAAATAAAGAAATCTTAAAAAAAAAGTTCTGATTCCTGTTCTCTGGCATCTGCCACTCTAGTAAAATGAGGAAGGGGGTGATCACATAATTCCAGAGTTGTCAATGACATAATATTTAGTCCTATATGCAATCAGTAGAATTAATAATCACCAGGTAGGGTTCCCCATAGTGAGCAAAAGAAGGAAGTGACTACCGCATTACACAGGAGGCTGTGCACTGTGGCTGATCAGGTAAGACACTGCTCACATGTGTAGCTTTCTCCATGCACCTGTATATTTCATGACCCCTGTCTATCTCTCTGTTGTATAACATAAGTAAAAGCTTTACAATCACACAGTCCTGGCTTTAATTCCAGCCCTGTTCTTTCTAGCTGCATGCTCAGCATCGTCAGAAAACAGAAAAAGCCCAGATTTTAAATGACTTTTAATTAAAAAAATATAACAAATCTAAGAAAGTTGTCTTTCCACTCCTGCTATAAGCCCAATGGTGAACAAAAACAGTCTGGAATAAGATATGTGGAAGAGAGAAGAAGGGAGACTGCAACAGGTCTAAGAATAATCTAAAACTCCTGTTGGAATGAGAAACTTCACTCTAGGTATGAAAACAATGAAAAGCATCCTGGTAGGTCAGAGTACTAACTACATGCAAATCAACATGGAGGTCCTCTATAGCATTGTTTCCAGACAAGAAGGAGGTCAAAAGGAAGAGAGAGAGGCTCTTTGGAGATTGGCTGGTAAAGGGGAAAGGAAGCCCAGGGAGGAGAATGGGATCCAGTAAGACAAAAGAGGATAAAACTCTCAATAATAATAATGCCTATGAGAGAAAATGTATTTTCTACATTAATAGAAAAGGCTACCATTAAAATAGGAATCTTCTACACTGCCCCATATCAAAAAAGGGGAGAAGAATATGAATAAATACATACAAACCTTGAAAAGCCCAAACAAGAATCCAAACACCTCCACGGATGATAATTTTCTTCCAACTCTACACAAAAGTAACCATGAAGAAGACACTGAACACAACATTCCGAAATGAATTAAGCGGCCTTAAATACACACTTGTAATTATAAAAAATACCTTGAAAGTGAAATTCAAACATTGAAAATAAACAGAAAAAAATGAAAGAGAATTTACTGAAATCTGGAAAGAGATGGAAGAAAAAGACAAATTGACTGAAGTGCAAGATGCCTAAGAGAGAACAGAGTCTAAATAAACCTTAGCAAAGGCACTGAGGAAAGGCAAAAATGCAGCCATGACAATGAAATGAACTAATGAAAGCAATGAGAATTAGAAAGACAGGAAGGAAACACAGCACACTTATAATTAGGGTCCCTTAAGAAGAAAGACAAAACCGGGCCAGAAAACTAATAGATAAAGACATAATGCAGCAAGAATTCCTTTATTTTTTTTAATTTTTTATTGTTATGTTAAACACCATACATTACATCATTAGTTTTTGATGTAGTGTTCCATGATTCATTGTTTGTGCATAACACCCAGTGCTCCACGCAGAATGTGCCCTCCCTAATACCCATCACCAGGCCAACCCATCCCCCCACCCCTCTCCCCTCTAGAACCCTCAGTTTGTTTTTCAGAGTCCATCGAGCAAGACTTCCTTTAAATTAAAAGAAGATCTGATGGTACCTACTGAAAGAGCAAAAAGTATCTGGGAAATGTACTCAGAATGATCATCTCTGGTACCGAGGTAAAACTAACAGACTTCAAAGATAAAGAGAAAAATGCTCAAGGCTCTCAAACAAAAAGATCAAATAACTTAAAAAGTCAGAAGAATCAAACTGTCGTTAGAGTTCTCAAAAAATAGTCTGCGATAGTCTACAAAGTCAACAACAGGACAGCGTTTTCAAGAACTCAAGTAAAGAAAGTGGGAACCTAGAATTATACAACCAAACTTTTTCAAGCATCAAGGCTATGGAACAAGCTTCAAGGAACAAGAACTTAGGGAATTTTGTATTCATGAGCCCTGATTAGGCAATCTACTGGAAGATGAACTTCATCCAACCAAGAGATGACTGGGCAAACTTCAGAGGAAATATAATGGTAATGAGGAGAGAGAGAGAGAGAGAGAGAGAGAGAAAGAGAGAGAGAGACTGACCTCTGTCAGTCTAAAAGGTTAAAACCCAGCTGGGTAAGAGGTACATAACTAATGTACAAATGCTGTATGGGGCAAAGTAGAAACTGGGAGAAGAAAGTAGAATAAATATACTGATTGTTGCATAGGCAAAAGGTGTAAGTTAAAGAATAGCAATAAAAAACTTTAAACTAGATGAAAAGGTTACATTTAAACACACAGGACTAAGAAGCATTGAACACTAGTTACAAAGGTAACTACTAGCAACAACCAAAAACCAAAGGAACCCCACATAATAACCAACTCAAATACCAAAAATTTAAAAATAAATTAAATAGGAAAAAATACATACCTTGTAGGAAAAGTTACTAATAAGCTACCCTCAAAAGCACTAGGCCCTGATGGTTTTATAGGACAATTATTTCAAACCTTCAAAGACCACACAGTCCTAATGCTGTACACATAGCTCCAGAGCATTGAGAGGGAAAGAAAATTCCCAATTCCTTGAATAAAGCCAGTGATATTTGCTTTAGTAACGTTGATACTAAAAAGATACATAAAGATAGTACAAGAAAGAAAAGTACAAACCAATATCATTCAAGAATATTGATATAAAAACACTAAATGAAACATTAATGAACAGAATCCAATTCCATATTAAGAAAATAATACATGACCAAAGTGGGATTTATTCTAGGAAAGCAAGATTGAGTCAATGTTAGGAAATCCATTAATATTGTATACCATATTAATAGATCTAGGGGAGGAATCTTATATTATCCATAATGATATCTCCATAAATGATGAAAAAGCCTTTGACAAAATTCAATACCCACTCCTGATTTAAAAAAAGAAACCCAAGAAAAGAGGAATTGAGGGATACTTTTTTTTTTTAAAGATTTTATTTAATTCAGAGAGAGAGAGAGAGAGAGAGCAAGCATAGCAGAAGGGGAGGCAGAGGGAGAAGCAGACTCCCTGATGAGCAGGAAGCCTGATGTGAGGCTCGATCCCAGGATCCTGGGATCATGACCTGAGCCGAAGGCAGACGCTTAACTGACTGAGCCACCCAAGCGCCCTGAGGGATGCTTTTGAAAAAAGATTGATCTATTTATTTTAGAGAAAGCACGAATGGGGGAGGGGCAGAGGGAGAGAATCCTCAAGCAGACTCTCTGCTAAGTGCAGAGGCTGACTCAGGACTCAATCCCAGGACCCCGAGGTCATGACCTGAGCTGAAACCAAGAATCAGATGCTCAACTAACCAAGCCACCCAGTTGCCCCAGGAATTGAGGGATACTTTTAACATGAATTAATCTGAATCAATTATCTATCCATCCATCTTCTCCCTATCTACCTTGGTCCTGAAGACAGTATCTTAATGGGAAAGGTTTAGAGCATTTTCTCTAACACTGAAACAAAGCAAGGATATCTTCTATCTCCACTAGTATTCAACACTGTACTAGTGGTATTAAATTAAGCCAATAGAGTCAGACAAGATAAATCAATTAGAGGCATAAGGGTAAAGGAGAAGCAATATTACCTCTGTCTGCATATGATAGGATCATGTATCTGGAATGCTAATGATAAAAATAAATAATACAATAAATCACTAAGGCAGCAGAATATATAATTAACACACAGAAATCAATGGCCTTCATGTACACAAATGTAACCAGTCAGAGGTCATGATGGTAGAGAAACCCATTACAAACACTGACCAAGCTGTTCAAATACACAGAAATAAACCTAATAACATCTGATTCTGGACCAGGAAAAACATTTTTTCTTTTGTTGTAAAGGATGTTAGTGGTGCACTGAAATGAAAGGTGTAGATTAGGTAATGGTATTCCATCAATGTTAATCTTCTGTTTTGATAATCATACTGTGGATATGTCAGAGAATGTTCTTGATTTTAGGAATTACATACTTAACTATTTAGGGGTAGAGTGACATCATATCTTCAACTTACTCCCAAATATTTTTAAAAACCTATATAGGGGTACCTGGGTGGTTTAGTCAGTTAAGCATCTGCTTCCGGCTCAGGTCGTGATCTCAGGGTCCTGGGATCGAGTTCCGTTGGTCTCCTTGCTCTGCAGGGAGTCTGCTTCTCCCTCTGCCTCTACCCCTCCACTGCCCTGCTCATGTTCTACTCTCTCTCTCAAATAAATAAATAAAATCTTTAAAACAATTTAAAAAACCCTATATATATGTATTTTTAGAAAATATATATATATAAATGCATATATGTGATGCATATATCTGTGTCATATGATGTTAAGGATGTTAAATGTATACATGTCATGTTATATATATATATATATATAGAGAGAGAGAGAGAGAGAGAGGGAGAGGGAGAGTATGATAAAGCAAATGTAATAAAATGTTAAAATTTGGAGAATTTGGAGGGTATACAGGAATTTCTGCACTATTTTTGAAGCTTTTGTGTAAGTCTAAAATTATTTCTAAATAAAAACTTTTAAAAGATAAAAAGTCAACAAAAAGAAAGTCATCAGTGGGCCTAATATTGATTATATAAATGATGGTATAATAGGATGGATTATTAAGCAGCCATTGGTGGGGGTGGGGGGGAAGGCTGATTTAGATCTATCTGTGTGGGTATTGAATGATATCCAAGCTGCATTAAGTTTTAAAAAAAGATGGGAAAATGGTTACTATATTGTATTCTTTTTTTTTTTTTTTGTATGTATTTAAAATGCATATGAGGGATGGCTGGGTGGTTCAGGTCAGATCCCAGGGTCCTGGGATCCAGCCCCAAATTGAGCTCTCTGGGGAGTCTGCTTCTTCCTCTCCCTCTGTGCTCTTTCTCACTCTCAGTCTCTCTCAAATAAATAAATAAAATCTTAAAAGAAAAGAAAATGCATATGATTGCAGTTGTAAAGAGTACCGTGATACAAGAAATGAAGAGATATCAATTCTCACAGAGGTATAAAGGTGTAGAGAACAGCTCTGGAGAGGACTCAGTTCATGGGAAACTGCCTACCTTATGTTTCAGCTCACACACACATGAGTCCCAGAACATCAGGACTAGAAAGTATACTTGTAGAAAAGTTTACAGGTGGAAAGATGCAGAGAGGTGAAGGAATTTTCCCAGGATCACATCCACCTGCAACAACTCAGGTCTCTCAACTCCAGTTTAGTGTTGTTTCAATTCATCCATCCATCCATCCATCCATCCATCCATCCATCCATCCACCCATTCACAATATCCATCCATCCATCCATCCATCCATTCACAATGTCCATCCATCAATCCACCCCATTCTATTCATTTCTTCCTGCCTTCCTCCATCCATCCATCCATCCATCCATCCATCCATCCATCCATCCATCCATGTTTCCACCCATCCATCCATCCATCCATCCATCCATCCATCCATCCATCCATGCATCCATCCATCCATCCATCCATCCATCCACAATATCCACTGAACACCAACGTACATGTGTGAGCCGTGGGGAACACATTACATCTCTAGCCATGGTGCCTCCTCTCGTGGTTAGTGGCAAAGACAGGTACCAAGCAAGGAATCATACAAATGAAAAATAACCGTTTGAAGAGTATGGGGAAGGAAACATAAAGGGTGAAATCAGAAAATATAATGGAAGGTCTGTGTTCCATGCAATGGCCAAGAAGACTGACCTACAGAAGGGAGATTCAAGCTGAGACCTGAACCATGAGTAGATTGGTCTGATAAGGACCACAGGGGAAGAACTTTCCAGACAGAAGGAACAGTCTGTGCAAAGGCCCTAGAGAGGGAAGAACAGGCAGGAACCCAATTTTGACTGGAGTGCAGTGAACAGCAGTACTCAAGGACCAAACAGTGCTGGGCTTGCCTGCCCACGTGTTTGCTTTGCTCCTGAGTCAGGCTGTCAACAGAGGGACAGGGGAAAGAAGAGGATTGCCCTTTAAGAGTTTTGAACTCAGTATTCTTTTTTTTTTTTTGAGAGAGGGAGAGAGTGGGGACGGGCAGAGGAAGACAGAGAGAGAGAATCTCAAGCAGGCTCCAAGTCTAGCGCGGAGCCAGATGCGGGGCTTGGTCCCACGACCCTGAGATCACGACCTGAGCCGAAATCAAGAGTCAGACACTCAACCAACTGAGCCACCCAGGCGCCCCTGAACTCGGTATTTTTATGATGCACAAATGCTGTTCTGACACGTTAGGGTGAATATTTAAGACTCTGGCTCCGGTAGAGAGCCTTTGAGGTTTCATAAAGCAAAGCGCGACAAGAGGTCTAAGCTTCAGGTTAGGTTAGGTATATTTAGGATTAAACCAGGTTAAATTAGGTTAGAATAAGATCACTCTGGCTGCTCAGCAGAGGACAGGACGTGGGGGGCAAGCATGAACTCCATCTGGGAGGTCTCTGAGAGCTGTCTAAATGGGAAGGGAGTGAGTCATGGACCGGGATGCTGGGTTAAGAAGGGAGGGAGCAGGGGCACCCGGGTGGTTCAGTTGGTGAAGCATCCAACTCTTGATTTCAGCTCAGGTCGTGATCTCACTGTTGTGAGATGGAGCCCCACGTGGGCTCTGTGCTCCGTGCAGAGTCTGTTTGAGATTTTCCCTCTCCCTCTGCCCCTCCCCCAGCTCTCTCTCTCTCTCTCAAAATAAACAAGTAAAATTTAAAAAAAGAGAGAGAGAGAGAGAGAGAGAAGGGATTAAGCAGGGAGCAAGGTCAAGAGACCAGAGCGGAATGGAATGGAAATGCACTTGGATGTGAGTGGTAAGGCAGGAGAGATCTCAAAGACAGCATGCAGGATTCTACTTGAGCCCCCAAGGAGCCGGGGGTGCTGCCGGCTGAGGGCCCTTTGCCTTCGTCTGCACAAACGTTAAGTTTTTGTCAAATCTGCCATGACTCAATTGGGGCGCAACTGGCAACCATATTTCTTTTTTTTTATTTTTTTTAAAGATTTTATTTATTTATTTCAGAGAGAGAGAGAATGAGAGATAGAGAGCACGAGAGGGAAGAGGGTCAGAGGGAGAAGCAGACTCCCCGCCGAGCAGGGAGCCCGATGCGGGACTCGATCCCGGGACTCCAGGATCATGACCTGAGCCGAAGGCAGTCGCTTAACCGACTGAGCCACCCAGGCGCCCCTGGCATCCATATTTCTGTTGAATGGATGCAGGGCTTGGGCATCTGTGTTCAAGTGCTCGTAGCGGAAAACCAGAAAACCATTATGCTCCCCCAGAATGACTCTCCCAGGGCACAAGCGAAAGGATTCATTGGAAAGCAGATGATGAGAGCAAGCGTCTGACATCCATCTTATTCAAGGAATGAATCCTTTATAAGCTCTGGCCCCCGTGAACCCAATTGCACATTTCCACATTGCTGGAGGAAGGGCCATCAGGTACAAACCATGAACGATCTGCTGTTAACCTCAGGGAAAACAAAATCACCTCCCTCTAGCATGACACACATCTCCTGCGGATCTTCCTGCAGGTATCATGGAGCATAGGCGGGGGATCAGGCCACTCTGGAACACTTGGGGGTGTTCCAAGTCAAAGGTCTCCTGTGGGAGGAAGCTGCCTGCCTGACTCCACGCCGTAGTTCACATCAGGAGGTGTCTCCTCCTGGAATTACCCCAGAGCATCAGAGAACAAGGAGACTTACGAACCTTCCATGCTCTGGCTTGCTCAAGGAAACAGGCCTGACACGGGGAGACTTTCCAGACTGTAAGTCAGAAAACCCGTGGGTGTGAGGGTAGCAGAGTCTCCATGGAGCACTGGCTCCATGGGCCCACCTGATTCTTTCAGCTCTGCAGTCCATTACGTCATGATTGATGTACAGGGAGGACGCTCTTGGTGGGGGAAAATAGAGGCAGGGAGTTGACCCTAAGTTTGCCATGTCCATCTCTGCCCGGGGAGTCAGCCTCACACAGGGGCCTGCTTAGTATGTGCTGGTTTTGCTTAGTTTTATTTATTTATTTATTTTTTAAGATTTTATTTATGGGGGGGGTGGGGCAGAAGAAGAGAATCCCCAGCAGACTCTGTGCTGAGCGCAGAGCCGGATGTGCGGCTCAATCTCACCACCCTGAGATCATGACCTGAACTGAAATCAAGAGTCGGATGCTTAACCGACTGAGCCTCCCAGGCGCCCCTTGCTTAGTTTTATTCTTAAAGGCAGAAGAATAGAACAGAGCAGAAGACGGGCGGTGACAACCGGCTGGAATTCTGACCCCAGCCTGTGTTTTGCCCTGCCTCGATTTTGGCAGGATTTAGGACACTGCCTCCAACCCACCTTTCCAGGGTCATTTCCAGCTGCCCTCCACTGGTGTCCCAGGGCCCCCATCACTTCCTTGTATCCCACGAAAGGGGTCCTATGTCACACTGGCATTTCCATCTCTGTGCCTTTGTTCCAAGAGGCACCCCCAACTGCAATGCCCACCCTGCCCCACTCGGCTTGTCACATTCTTCCTGCCCTGCAAGGACCATCCCAACTCCCATCTCCTGTAGGAGGCCCATGTAGGACTCCTCCACTCAGAGAAAAGGTTTTCCTCCTTTAAATCCCTGCACCTCACCCCTGCCCCCTTGGGATCTATTTTATGGCATTTCCCTTTTGTTTGGCAGGGACGGTACTTCTGGAAGCCAGGCACTGTTGTACTCATCTTTGCTCAACCCATAATTAAGTTTTGCTGAGATGGACAAAGCCCTACGATTCCGATATCTGGGACAGGTTGCTCAAGTCTTAGGATGTCTCTTTGCATCACTGGCTTCCCATATGCAGAGACTTCACGGCAAACGAGTCTCCGAAATGGAAGTGACCTTGAAGACCATCAGGAGGACTGCGCTTAAACCCGAAACCCCTCGAGGGTAGTGCTGCTCAGACTTTTATGTGCGTGGGAACCACCTGGAGATCTTGCTGACATGCAGACTCAGTAGGTTCGGGGTGCAGCCCAGGAGTCTGTGTTTCTAGCTAGCTCCCAGGAGATGTCAATGCTCTAGCCCCAGCATTATCCCTTGAGGCGTAAGGTTCTTCAGCATTTTAAGCCACTGATAATATGAAGAGCTCCCATTGCTTGAGCGCTTAGTGCTCTGCTGCCTGTGATCTCATAGGATCTGCACGTAGCCCTGTGAGGCAGGTGGCACTATTACCTTATCTTACAGATGAATGTCACAGAGGTCAAGGTCACCCGGCTAGCAGGTGGGGGAGCTGGGAGTGAACAAGCCTGTCTGACACCAGTGACCCTCTTCTTCTCAGCACACTCCCCCTTCCACCATTATTTAAGGAGGGAAGTTTGCATCACCACCTGGAGGTCCGTAAGACTGAGACAGAGCCCATGACTCCAGGCAGGAAGGGCTGCCATGTCATTATTCTGCCACATCCATAATCCGCCCAGAAGCTGAGTCACAGAATTCTATGGTTATGTTCCAGAGAGCGGGCGGTGCCCCTGAGAACTGAGATCATCAGTATTCTGTCCCACTTTGGGGCCACAGTGAAATTCTGGCCACAGACTCCCACTGGCGTAGGGATGCACTCCCAGAACCTTCCCGGACCTGACAGCCCCGTAGCTTCACTGTCAGGGTTCCTGAGACTCTTGGCAGTGAGCAGCAGAGATTGAGGGAAAGCCAATGCCAAGGGCTGGCTCCTGAGAAGGAGAGATTCCCAAGTTGGATGGCCAGGCAGTGTCATGACCAGTGCCAGGAAAAGGATGCACTGGCCACAAACTTGCCCCTGGGGCCAACGTGGGCCACGGGTCATGGCAAGAGAAAAGTTCAATCTGGTGCTAGCAAGCAAGTAGAAAGCAAGCAGAACGTGGCCCAGAGCTGCTGGACCTCTGGCTGAGCATGCTGGTCTCTGGGAAAACCCAAGAACTTGATCCTCTAGCCTCTCCCCATGGGGATTTCAAGGGCCCACTGAAATTCGGGGTGCTCTGGGCTTCCTTTGGGCCTCTCCTCCTGCCTGAGCAGAAAAGGAGTCTGGGCTAGCATTTGCTAAGGAGAGATGCTTCACCAACAAGACATCTCTCTCTTGTCTCGCTGCTGAAGGCTATGGCACATCCATCTGTATCTAGATTCCTCCTCTTCTGAGCAGAACACCCAAGGACCCTTGGAATTTCCCAAGGCAATTTCCCAGTGCATCCTGAACCCCCCTTGGCCCTGTATCCCCTCTCCCCTCTTCACACCAACCCAGAGGACTGTCCCAGCAGACTGGCCCGGTAGCCCATGTGGGCCAATGGTAGCAGGCCCACAGGCAAGCATTAATGGGGACTTTTTTTCTCAACACCGTGATTTACAGAGGTAGCATGAGCGGGATGATGGCTTAGATGCCCCATCACCCATCAGTGTGTGCTGTTTCAACCCAACCACTGCCCTTAGAACAAGGAGAACCTAAGAGGACGGTCAACTGGTGGATGGACATCCTTAGTGCCTCCAAGTAGGTCTCCCAATGGCAAAGAGGGTGGTTCTACCTTAGAAGTGGACCCTTGGATGGCTCAAGAAGTTGGCTCTGGTGAGAACCATGCTTCTTAAGCTCCATCTGCAAGGTTTAACTGCTGCCCAAAGGAATCTAGCTGAAGACAGAGTCCTCAGTAAGACTGAGAAGGGTCGTAGCGCCCTTTCTGCTTCCTGAGGATGGGGAGGGGTCATTGGTGTTCCTGTTAGCAGGACCCACATAGGAAAGGGGGGTTTGTGGAACAGTTGCCTTTAATGAAGATGGCCAAACTCCCCGAGGTATGGTACTGGGTTTTGTTCTGCCTTGTTTCTTCTTGTTTGAACAGCAGTGATGCTCAACAATGGATTCACCAGGTGAGCATGGAATTCACCAGTCATGCAGACCAATCTTTGCTTTTGATGCAGTCAACTTGAGCCAACTAACCACTGGGCGAGGTTGACGCCATTCTACCAAAATAGGGAATCACACAGATGCCACGTATTTTCTTAAGTGGAGGCTTGGGTTCAGCCTGTGTGTGCCTGCCTGCATCACGAGAAATACCACCGAATAAGACTGAGCACACGGAGTCAAAGCCTGGTTCTCGGTATTAGCCATTAATCAAGAGTGAACGGGAATGGGAAGAGAGTAAACAAAGGGAGCTGCCCCACGATGCAGAGCAGAATGATCTGCAAACTGCTGGGATCTGTGGTGCCCTCAGCTCAGAACCCAAGAGCTCCTCCCTGCTCTGGTCCCACTTTTTCCCGCCCACCTTGGCCTACGGAGAAGTCCAGAAACAATGTTCCCACGTGGCCCAGGCTTCTCAGAGGCCAATCTAAGGCAAGCCAGACCCAGCCTTCCCTCTCTCTTGCTGTACCTTCCGGCTCTCCGTTGCCATGGAGACCAGATGCCTTCTGAGTTCTGTGCTTTATCTGGAGTCCAGCCTTGGAACACCTTGGCTTCGGGAAAGCCCACTCACTCCCCTGGCTCCCAGAGTGGGAAAATAACGAAGATGGATTTCTTTCACCATAATGGTTAAGGGGTCGCTTTGCCACAATCCACAGGATGGTCTGAAGGCTCCTGATTAAACCCAGGTGTGGGGGCGGTGCCCTGCCCACCCCTTCTTTCTTTTCTAGAATTAAAGACCTCCTTTCAAACCCTGGGTACATAGGCAGCTATGGCAGCCCCCACGGTGGGCTGCCTACAGTCGTGTGGGGCCTGAGGAAGCAGGACCCTCACCTCCATTTTGACTGGCCCCTCCGCTTTGTTCAGACCCACTCCCACGTTATCCCTTGGATCTTGTCGTGACCCAAAGCTCTGCCACCTCTTACGCTCTGTCTTAGCCACCACACTGACCCCAAGGCTCTGGCCCCCACATTCCCCTGCCCTGGCCTTATTCCTGGTAAAACGTGTACCCAGACTCGTCGCTGGCTAACACCTGTAGACTTTCTGCATGTTAGGAACCCATCCCTGGCTTTGTCCCCTGCTCAAGGGACAGGTGCCACCGGCCCAGACCTGTCCCTCTGGATCACTGCTCCCCGTCCTTAGATTTGGGGGCTTGAGCAGCTGGCGTACCGCCCCTGCCACTGCCCCTCATTGCTGACTCCTGAACTAGCATCGGGATGGTCACTTCCATCTCTGATCTCAGCACCCTCCTCCGATGCCCCTAGCTCTTCTGTAGGTAGCGTGTACCCTCCTGCCTTAGCTTCTGCCTCAGACCCTACGGGGAGTCTGGCTGGGCAGCGGGGCTGCCCAGAGCTAGCCTGGTCCCCAGAAAGCGCCATTCAGGCAGAATGAGGAGATCCATCCACTCAGGATCTTTCTGCAGGGTCTGGAATGGTCCTACAGGGCGGAAGCTTCCTACATTCTGGCCTTGTCTCAATCTCCCAGCTGATCTCGGGGGAAGTCCTGAGACCTCTGAGCACCAGGGGGCTGTGCAGAGGCCAGCTCCAGGCAGCAGCATCCTCAGTCTGAGTCTCTGGGACCTGGAGATGGGTGTGGAAGATGCTCTGAAGCCACAACAACTGGGCCTGCTCATATGTCCTCATTAGGGTGACCAAGTGTCCCCGTTTGCCTGGGACTGAGAGGCTTCTCAGGACACAGGGTTTTCTGTGCTAAAACTGGAATATTTGGGGAAAACTGGGTTGGTGGACCACCCTCCCCCTCACTCACAGCTGATGACCTTGCTTCTCCAAATCACTGAGCACTGATGGCATATGCCCACCTGCATGCACCTGGGGCCATATACTCTGCCTTCCATCTGCGGAGGATTTCTTTGGTGGATTTTGCTCCTGGTGGAGATCCAGCATCTCCATGGTGGATCCCATCTGCTCTCACCTACCAAGGACACCACTTCTGAAACACCACCCATCCCCCGCCCCACGTCATCAATTTCCCCTTCTCTACTGGACCATTCCTACCAGCGAGCAAATACACTGGCACCTCTCCCGTCTTAAAACAGAGCAAAACAAAACTCCCTTTACATCACACTCTCTTCTAGCTCCTGCCTTCATTCCTACTCCACTTCATGTTAAAACTCTACAGGGTAGTCTATACCTGCAGTCTAGTCCTCTTCTCCCATTCCCTTAAAGATCTTTTACAGCTTTTTATCACGGAACATTTCAAACACATCCCCAAACAGAGAGGCTAGAGTAATGAAGCTTGCTCTTCTCATCACCCAGTCTGCCCCAATCACACAGAAGCATGGGCCAGACATCATCCATTCTCTCTTGCCTCCATCAGATACACCTATGCCTCCTGCCCCCCACTCCCAACTGCTCTGGCAATGCTCACCGACGACCTCCATGTTACCAGCTCATACCTGGTGGTCACTGCTCAGGATTTCACTCACTGGGCCTCTCTATGGCTTAAACAGTCGATCACCGTCCCTCTTGGAAACACCTGTTTTGTTTTCCACTTGATTTCCAAGGTCCCACACTGCCCCGGTTGGCTTGCTCCCCAGGTCCCTCCCCATCGCCCCAACCTCTCCATGTTGGGTGCCTGGTGGCTCCCTCCTGGAGCCTTGCTCACCTGCGGAGCGACACCCTCCCTAGCTGATTTCATGCGGTCTCCCGGGTCCACCCGCCCAAAACTCCCATGTTTCTATCCCCAGCCTGGCCTTCTCGCCTGAACTTGACATTTCCACATGGATGCTTTCATTAATAAGCATCTACAACTTAATCACCCCCAAGCTCTGCCTAAACCCTGTTCCTCCCACAAATTTCCAGCTTCCTAATGCGTCAGGCCAAGACCATTTTGTCTTCCATCTTGCCCAGAATGGCAACCAGATCTTTAATAAATGGCCCACTGGCCCTGTGTGCTTAAGCCCCAGCCCCTGTCTGACCCCACACAATCTGGCTCCTTCTGCTCCTTCCTCCCAGCTTGGCCTGGAAGACCCCTCCCCCAAATACAGGCAGTTTCGATCCTTTACCCCCTTCGGTCTGTGCCCAATGGTCGCTTTTCTCTGCAGCCTTGTGGGTGTCCTTTTATGAATTGCAACTCCCTCCCTTTCCCTGTCCTGTTTTGTTCCATAGCTTTGAACTCTATCTGACACGCTTTGTATGTTTACTTCTTTCTATTGCTTCTCACCGGCCTCTGTGTCTGCTGTATCCTCAGTGCCTAGAACAGTGTCTGGTACACAGCAGGTGCTCACCGTACACGTTTCCCTGAAGGAGTCAATGACCAGGGGAGTAGCAGTGTCTGCCTCTTACAGAAGGGACCCTTGCATTGGAGTTCCTACCTTTTAGCAAAGGCTGCAGAGATTGCTCTCTGTTCCAAACTCACTCGCTTGCTCTCTCTCTCACACATACACACCCCCTCTATCTGGCTCCTGGCATGGTGGAAAGGGCCCAGGAAACAGAAATAGCAGGGGAGAGGCAGGCAAGCACCAGTTCATCACATTCACTATGCAAAATGCCCGAGTGCAGAAGACAGCCACAGTAACCATGTGAGTTTTCCTGTCACCACCGCTCGCTGCCCGTAAGGACCCCCCCTGGCCT
The DNA here is from genome assembly GCF_009762305.2 of Zalophus californianus. Classification (NCBI taxonomy): domain Eukaryota; kingdom Metazoa; phylum Chordata; class Mammalia; order Carnivora; family Otariidae; genus Zalophus; species Zalophus californianus. The sequence continues at coordinate 5,628,151 of NC_045610.1, read as the reverse complement.
GGCCCGGGATACACTGGTAGAGATCCCTGGAATTAATGTTACTGACATATGGAAGATTCTGGAAAGAATCTTCCCAGCTCTTTTGACCAGACTCAAAAACAGCCAGCCCGACTGTGACTCTAACCAAAATGCTGAAGTCAAATAGGGTCTCTGTAAGTGTGTTCCTTTAGATGGACCCTGAAAATGTATCTGGGCAGACTGAGCTTCCTTTCTGGAAGGACAGTGCCTGCTCATCTAGGGGTGGTGTCTTACTCCCGGTCCATCTTCTTTTAGTGTGACTTCCTCTCCTGCAAAAATGTGTGCCTCTAATAAGAACAGCCACTGGCTCTGGAGTGCTTCCCATGTGTGCGTCCCGAGGAACCACTGCCCGTTGAGGCCCTGGCCCCCTCCTCCTCCCTCCATCCCCAGCAGGATGTGCAGTGGTTGGGAGCATGAGCTTTGGAAAGAGGCCTGGATTTGGAATGGAACGGTACTGACTGCCTGACGTTCACTTGTGCAAATTCCTCAACTGCTCTACTTTGAGTTTTTCCCCCGCCAAATGGGGATGACAAGAGCTCTCCCACGGGGTCGTCATAATGGTGAAAATAAGGGCATGTGTCGAAATGCTGGTACATAGTAAATGCTCAGCAAATAGGAGCCTCTGTCATTGGGTTTCCATTGTGGCAGCCTGGGGGATGCTCTGGTTCCCTCAAGACTGTTCTGGGGTCCTATGGGGGGGGGGTCTGGGTAATCCTGTCTAGTGAACAGAGAAAACGGTGTAGGCACAACTTGTTCCAAACTCGTCATCACTCTGATCAGCATCTTCCTTGGCCTTGACTTCCATTTACTCCTGGAGGCTCACTAATGGCTATGTGGCCTCCTAAGCTAAAATATGGGGTCTCCTAACAGGACAGAGATAGATCAGGGGGCTTTGGTGGCTTCGAATCTTCCAATGTCTCACTTTTGCAATCCCATTAACCAAAAAACATCCCCTTGTTTAGGCTTGGTCTCAGAGGGTTTAATTACCTGTGCACCTGTGGATCTCATTCTAAAGCATCCTCACCCCCAACTCTCCGAATTTGGATGAGCCACCACTGAGGCCGGGGTGGGTGCACTTCTCTCCCCGTGATGCCTGAGGGGGCCTTTGAAATGGCAGACAGGGCTGGCGGCATCCAAGTATCCAAAGAAGGTTCCCGGCGCTGTTCAGAATAGGGACCGTCAACATGTGATTCTCAGATAATCAGAGTCTGCTAGAAATACATGTGAAATTCAGTGATGCAAGCTGGAAGGACAATGGTATGACCTTCTAAAGGAGGCATTAGCTGCCCCGTCAGTTCTGAGCATCACGGTGGGGCCACACGGTGGCCACCAGGAGGCCTAACGCCAATGCAGGAAGAAGAGAAAATGGGAATAAAGGAAGAGGTACCCGACAGGCAGTAGAGGTGAAGCAGAAAGAAATAAATAGAAAAACAAAAGGAAGGGCACAAAACACACGTGATGAACAATGGCCCCATGTTCGGCACCCCTGGGGGGTTCCCTGCCCATGGCGTAATTTGATGGGGCCGCTTTGCTGAACTTGGTACCACTCAGAGCTGAACTTAGGTTGCTCTGACGGAAGGGAGGATGGAGCTGGGCCCTTTCCCAGAGATCCAGGCTGTGCAGAGAGAAAGAATTCTGATATTAGAAGGAGATCCCCGCTTCCAAAGCTCCCCCTCCAGCCCCAGTCTCCTGGCTCATGAAACTTTAGTCATTATCTCAGTAGGAAAAGCCACACAAGGTACATCCCTGGAGGAGAGAGGAGGTTTCAGAGGCCATGAGAGGAAGGGAATGATAAAGAGAATATGGTGGGGGTGATGACTGGTGGGGGCGGTCAGGCCATGCACACACAGGAGGGCTGCATGAGACGCGGACAGGCTAATAGCAGGGAAATCAGCAGCAGCCACAGCAAAGCCCCACACCCTCGGAGGGACAGAGCCTCTTGGAATGACAGTGACCCAAAGGACAGGTAGGAATAGAGAATCACGTCTATGTTGCTCTGATGGAGGTCTGTCTAGTTCCTTTGGGAGCAACCTGGTGTCCACCACCTGATAAATGCACAACCTGGCTCCCCTCTGGCTCGGGTCCCACGTCCTCTTACTCTCGTCCTTTCTACCCTGCTTCATTCACACCAGCCCCCTTCCTGCCTCTCGGCACCACAAGAAAGCCTGTACCTCAGGGCCGCTTTCCTGTCGCCTCTGCCTGGGATGCAGGTCTCTGCCCACTTACCACCGCCTCATCCAAGCTGCCTTTCCCTCCAAGACTGGCTCCCTGCCACAGCATTCCCTGCCTTGCACCTGCTCGGGGTTTTCCCCTTGCCCGCGTCGTCAAGAATTTATTTTGTCTGCTTTCCCCAGTGGAATAGGTGTTTCACACAAGCAGATTCCATTTTGTTTACTTCTGAGTATTGCTTAGCGCCGAGCAGGCCTCGTGAAATATTTGTTGAATGAATGTATGAACCCAAAGCGGCAATGTTTACAACAATATACATATGGAGTTCTTTAGATTGAGCTATTTGGTGTTTCAGCTGCAAGAAGGGGTAGGGGAAAGGGTGGGAAGCCAACAACTGCAGTTGAGAAGGCTTGGTAAGTGCTGCCATGTTCTGTTTGAGAAATTCAGATCTGTGGTTCTGCCCCATGGGTTGTAGGAGTGGGGAAGTCAACCTCCAAGATGGCCCCCAGGGATCCCTGGCACCTGATATTACCGACCTTGTGTAGTTCCTTCCCATCTGGAATAAAGCTGACTTGTGTCACCAATAAGATACTGAGCAAATGACAGCGTGTCACCAACAGGCTTGGTCATAAGAGACATCCGGGCTTCTTTCTTTCTTTTCCTTGGATCACCCCCTCTGGGGAAGCCCAGCCACCACGCTCTGAGGACACGCAAGTAGCCCATGGAGGGGGTGGGGAGGGGAACGGAGGCTTCCTGCCAACAGCCAGCATGATGTGCGTGAACGATCTTGGAAGCCGGTCCTCCACCCCAGTCAAGCCTTCAGATGATGCAGTCCCTGCTACAATGTGGACTGCAACCTCATGAGAGACCCCAACCCAGAAGCATTTAGCTCAGCTGCTCCCGAATTCCTGGCCCGCCAAAACTATGCCAGATAATACATTTGTTCGGTATTGTTTTAAAATGCAACATTTTAGATCTGTATAATTTGTTGCAGAGCAGATGACGTGGGGGTGGGGGCTGGCCGTCCTAGCTTTGAGCTGATACGCGTTGTGTCTTTCGCTGGTTCACCGTGCAGCCCAACTCCCCTTCTGGTCCCAATTTGATTCTGCAACTTCGAGTAGCCATAAATGCCACCTGTATCCTCAATAAACTTTATTTAGACACAAAGAGACACAACAGAAAATACATACACAGATACAGGTATATATATGTATATATATATTTGTCTCTATAGGATGAACAGACATCACACAGGGAATTTAAAAAGTAGTTGCATGGAATGTAAGAAAAAATTGCAAAGTTCCTTGGTCGCTCACACTTAAAACAGACACATATTTCAGAGGCAGACAGGGATAGAGCATCCCTACAACAGAATTCACAGTTGATCTATAACAATACACAGGTGTTAGGAGGGTGGTCAGGAGTCAGGGATCCAGTTACTCTTGATATGACAGAATGCTCACAACACTAGGAGGACTCTGTTTAAACAAAAGACAGAATCGAGGATTCCATATCCCCTCCCCCCCCCCACCCCGGCACAGATGCTCTGCAAGCTGTCAGCTAGGGCAAAAAGCAGCTCAGCAGAAATGCCACGTACATGTTCGTCTTGAGGCTTCAAGGTCTGTATAACCTCTACCTTTGGGTCCACACCACAGAGAGTTTATACAGACACACTTAGGGACCCTGAAACTCTCGAACATGCACGCTGGCTCCAAAACCCATGGTATAGAACGTTGGCATCGGTTTATAAAATGTGGCTTTCAAACGGAAAAGGGGTAAGAGCCGAGAGGAGAACACACACTTTGCAGATGGTGCCCCGTCCACTAGCAGTTTCCTACCAGGCTGCCTGTGGTCCTTCCCACAGGGTCCCTGGCCTCTGGGACCCACTCCTTGCCGGGGCGGGGGGCGGGAGCGATGTCTCTGGCGAGTCTACGGCCCTCTAACGTCCCACCTGTGACCTGTCAAAAGCCACGTATGTCCCCAGGACCAGCTGCCGTGGTACCACCCCTTGCTTCTCCCTGTCCCGGACAAGCCTCTGGCCTCCACATCATCTTCACGTTTCAGAGCGGGGCTCCCCTAGGCAACCTGTGTGTTTTAGTAAAAAATGGTTTCCACTGTACCCTTCGTGTGTCCTCTTCCTAACGTGACAAATCCAGAGGAGATGAAGTTATGGAGATCGGGTCCTCCACTTCGGTAAGCATCCTTCCCATAATGTCCTGCAAGAAGACGGGGCAGAGTTATCCGGAAGACTCATAGCAGCAACAATAAGGCAAGCGAGGCAGCTCCCACTCACCCGGCCGGAGTGAGGAAGTCAGTGGCAAACCAGCAGCTAAGGCAGGAGGGAGAATCCGTCAAGAAAAAAAAAATATATATATATATATTATTTTATAAACACATATAATATAATATATATTACAAATATACATACCACATATATAAAAAGTATATATATCAGGTATATATACATGTACATGTGCGTATATATATATGTAGTTGCACAACAAAGACGAAAGTTCTGGAAAGGATACACAGAAAGCAAAGGGGAAAGGAGTACACATGGCTTGATTTTGGCATTTCTGACCGAGCGCACCAGAACATCGGTGTCTCTGCCCCCACCATCTTGTCTGTTGCCCCAGCTTCTTCCAGCTTGCCTTACTCATTTGTTTTCTTTCTTTCCAGAGCATGGAGGCTGGGCTCTGTCTGGCCGGGGATGCTCTCTCTATGTGCCTTGTTGATAAGTCCCACCACATCCTATGGAGCTACAGCCTCGTGGCTTAGGAGAGATGCAGCGTCAGCTGACATAGGCGGGCAGAATGGCGGTTGTCCAACACTGGGGAAATATTTACTGCTTTTCTCTCTCGACTTTCCGCAATAAACTCTTATTCCTTGTCGGCCTAATGTAGCCATCTACCTGTGGGGCTGGTCTGGGGAAAGGTGAGTGTGGGCGAGGACCCTGGGAGAAGAAATTCAAAGAGAAAGCAAGTAACACTCTGCTTCTGACGTTCGAGATGGGATTTCACAATGCTCTTGAAATACAGGTAGGGTAAAGAAAAAAAGGACTCCGTAAATGCCATCCTGAGGCATAGACCTAGGAACATGGAGAAAAGCCGTCTTTTTGTTGTGTTGCTACAAGAGCGCATTAAAAACTACTTAGAGGGGCGCCTGGGTGGCTCAGTTGGTTGGGCGACTGCCTTCGGCTGAGGTCATGATCCTGGAGTCCCGGGATCGAGTCCCACATCGGGCTCCCTGCTCAACAGGGAGTCTGCTTCTCCCTCTGACCCTGGTCCCTCTCGTGCTCTCTGGCTCTCATTCTCTCTCTCTCAAATAAATAAATAAAATCTTAAAAAAAAAAAACTACTTAGAAGTAAGACAGTGTGCAGAATTATGCAGGATGTAAGGTTAGGTTAAAAAGTGGACAGAAAATGGGGCACCTGGGTGGCGCAGTCAACTCTTGGTTTCAGCTCAGGTCATGATTCTCAAGGCCGTGAGATCGAGCCCCGCGTCGGGCTCTGTGCTGGGCATGGAAACTGCTTGAGATTCTCTCTTTCTCTCTCCCCCCAATTCTGCTCCTCCACCCCCTCTTCCCCTCTCTAAAAAAAAAAAAAGGTGGGCAGAAAATGCTATATTATATATAATCACAATGCTGTAAAGAAGTCAAAACAGAGCATTAAAAAAAAAAAAGATTGAAAGAAAACACATCCAACTGCCAGTAAAAACACTGCCAACTGCCTTCAGATAATTAGAACTTGCATCTTACTTCTCTCCTTTCAGGGCTTCCATATTTTCCAAGTTGTTTTTCCTTTAGTAAGTATGTCTTCTTTATAATATAAATAAGTAAAATAAATTGCTAATGAAAAAAAAAGTATGGTAAATGTAAAGACAACCCAAATCACATCTTTTCTTAACAGGGCGCCCTCTGCCTTGGTAGATCTCAAACACAGGTACATACTGGAACCATCTAGAAGCTTCTAAAAATGCAAATGTCCAGACATAACTCTGGGGATTCTGATTCCGTTGATCGGGATCTGAGCTTAGGCAATGACATTTTTAAGAAGCTCTCTAGCTGAATCTAATGTGCCACCAGGAAAGAGAACCATTGCCCTGGGGTAAATAGAGAGATCACCTAGGTTCAGTTTATTCAGGTGGGTTCAAGGAACACTTGTTGGACCCTCGAGGGTGCTTGGCACCACCCACGAACTAGTAAGTTTTGGGTTCCAGAGTCCTCTCTTCCTTCCCTCTCGGCTGCTTCCTCCTCCTCCCATATCAAGAGTCCTCAAACTTGAGTGTGCATCAGAAAAACCAGGAGGGCGTGTTAAAATGGACTGCCGGACCCACTCTCAGACTTTCTGATTCAGGACATCTAGGACCAGGGCTCAAGATTTTGCATTTCTATCAAGTCACCCAGTGATGCTGATGCGGTCGGGTCTAGGGACCAAACTCTGAGACCCACTGTCCTAGCGCATGAGGAACTTGAGAGAATTTTGCCACCATTTCTGTCATGCCCTCCACTCTGGAAGAGATACTCGCTCCTCAGGGCGCACAGACTTCCACGAGGAGCTCTCTGGCTACAAAATACCGTGGCCATGACCCAGAACTCGACAGAATAGAATTATTGGAGCTAAGAGACATCTTCCCAGATCCCAAGCCACCTCAGAGCTCCAGAAACCATCTCTAGCACCTGGAGCAATGAATCTTCATCAGGGATGAAGGGTTCGGGGGGGGGAGGGGTGTGTGGAGGGGTGTGCTGCAGGGAGAGAGGGACCCCTATCCTGTAACATGGTCACTTTCTCCCCACCCCACCCCTAGCAATGGCCGGGCAGGAGAAGGAAGTCACAATTCAGAACTGTCATAAATTTGGACCTCATTAATTCAGAACCTGCGATGCATCCTGCAGAATTGGGGCTGGTTTATTTTTGTGCTCCTTTATAAATAAAATTTTTGATAAACAAATCAAAACCGAGGAAGATGGAGCATAAACAGTGCCTGTGTTACTTACAAATCATTCTTATCTGTCAGCTGGAACAAGGTCCCTCGAGACTGAACGTTGCCCTAGTGCCTTGGGGCTCTGCTTTGTTTAACGAGCAATGACAGTTTTCTGATCACCTACTATGCGCCAGGCAGAGAGACAGAGCCTCTGAACATACAGCCTAAGGACTGGTTTTGGGGTTTGTTTTTTTTTACATCATAGTACCAAACATTTCATACAATAACACAGTTTAATAGAGATTTTTCAAAAGGACTATTATCTTAAAATTTTAATCACAACTGCATACGCATGTTGTCTATTCTATTATGATGTCCCCATTCACCGATGGAAAAATGGAAGCCAGAGGAAGATGACAGACCCAATGGTAGCTTCCAGTTCCTCTCACTCCAAACCGCGTGTCCCTTCCATCATGCACACCTGGCTCCATGTACTCCCACAAGAGCCTTGTGAAAAGGTCACATTCCCCAAGTTCACGGAGCTAGTCAGTGGTAAATCCCCAAGCCCTGCCATCTTTGTACCTCACCTCACGGTCTGAATGGTCACAACAGTGCAGTTGCGACTCTTCTCTGGTGCTTAAACCCAGTGGAAACGCTACCTTGGGCGTGGTCTGCCTGGTGATGAGAAAGTTCATAGAAGCTGGAGCCCAGGTGGGTCAAGCTGCAACACTGAAGCTCTGAGTTGAGTAAAGGTAAAATATGCTGAGGGGTCAAGACCAAGGGCAGGTGGTGGGAATAAAGAATGCTATGGGGAGGAGTAGGAGACCTGGATGTCGTCTGGTCTCAGGAATTCAGCTGAATAGGGATCGAACCATTCTGAACACCTACGAACTCAACAGGAGATCGAAGAGGAGAGGAGCAACAACTCTCTGAACAGAGAAGAGACCACTTACTGGAAGGTAGGACGTGCGGAGAAGTGAGTCCGAGGCGATATTCGGGAGGATAGACGGCGGGGGAGGGGGCCTCCGTCGGCCGCTTCTGGCAAGTGCTAGAGCCGCGGAGCACAAAATCGGACCTTTTAGAAGTCGGCTCCGCGGAGGCACGTCGCTGCAGTGGCTAAGCGGGGGGTGGAACCCTCGCGGGACAGTGTGGTCTCAGGACCCTCGGGGTCACAGAAAGACCGGGGGTGCCTGAGTGCGGCAGAGCTCCCAGGGATCGGAGCGGGGAAGCCGGCTGCAGAGACGGAGCCGAGGCGCGGGCTCCCAGCTCGGGGTGGCCATAAACTGTGATCCGCGGCCCAGTCGGGCCACTGCTCCTCCAGCAGGGACCCAACAAGCGGCAGAGCTGGGGAGACTCCCCTACCTCCCCCGGGAGGAGCGGCGTGGGAGCGCACTGCAGGGATCTGCTGGGTTTGGAGACTCCACACGGGGTCGGGTGCCAGAGATAGAAACGCTCGGTCACAGGCCGGGTGAGCACGGAGTGCGGCCGGAGACCGGGGACACGGGAGTGACTGCTTTTCTCTGGGGGCGCACTGAGGAGCGGGGCCCCAAGTTCTCGGCTCCTCCGGGTGGAGATTGGGAGGCCACCATTTTCACCCTGGTCCTCCAAGGCTGTACCGAGAGCTTGCAGGGAACAAAAGCTCCCGAGAGCAAACCCGAGCAGCTTGCTTAGCCCGGAATCACAAGGGCGGGGCAATTCCGCCTCCGGCAAAGACATTTGGGAACCACGGCAACAGGCCCCTCCCCCAGAAGATCAGCAGGAACACCCAGCAAGCCAAGACCAAGTTTACCGATCAAGGAGAACGGGAGAACTCCAGCGCTAGGGGAATACTGCACATAGAATTCAGGGCTTTTTTACCATGATTCATTGGTTTTTCAAAGCTAATTTTTTTAACTGTTTTTCTTTTGAATTTTTCTTTTTCCCTTTTAAAACCAACATCTTATCAATCCCTTTTAAAAAAAATTTTTTTTATTTTTCTTTTTTAGTCATATTTTATCCCTTCATAATAGTTACCCTTATTTTTGGCATATATATATAAGTTGTTTTCTCTTTAAAATTTTGAGATGCAGTTTCTTCTAACAGATCAAAATACACCCTAAATCACTAGTGTATGGCTTTGTTCTAGCCTCCTGCCTGACACATTCTCTCCCTTTTTTAAAAAAAAATTCTTCTTTTTTCAAACAACTTCTTATCGTATCAATTCCTTTTATAAAATCTTTTATAATTTTCATCTTTACAGTCATCTTCCATCCCTTCATTGTATCAACCCTTATTTTGTACATATATAAGTCTTTCTTCCTTTAAAATTTTAGAAGGCACTTTCTTCTAACAGACCAAAATACGCCCAAAATCCAGTCTGTGGCACTGATCTATGCACTAGCCTGATCATATTTGATCGTATTCTGTTTCTTTTGTTTTGTTCTGCTTTTGTTTGTTTTTATCTTTTTTTTTCTTTTTTTCCCTCCTCTTTCTTTGTTCTTTCTTTCCCTTTCTTTTCCCCTGGTTTCAGGTCTTTTCTGATTTGTATAGAGTATATTTGCTGGAGACGTTGTTAACCTGTTACCATTTTGTTCTCTCATTCATCTGTTCTCCTCTGGACAAAATGACAAGACAAAAAAAATCACCTCAGCAAAAAGAACAAGAGGTAGTACCCTCTGCCAGGGACCTACTCAATACGAATATTAGTATGATGTCGGACCTAGAGTTCAGAATCATGACTTTAAAGATACTAGCTGGGCTTGAAAAAAGCGTGGAAGTTATTAGAGACACTCTTTCTGGAGAAATAAAAGAACTAAAATCTAACCAAGTCAAAATCAAAAAAGCTATTGATGAGGTGCAATCAAAAATGGGGGGGGGGCACTAACTGCTAGGATAAATGAGGCAGAAGAGAGAATCAGCGATATAGAAGACCAAATGATGGAAAATAAAGAGGCTAGAAAAAGAGAGAGAAACAACTACAGGATCACGAGGGCAGAATTCGAGAGATAAGCGATACGATAAGACGAAACAACATTAGAATAATTGGGATCCCAGAAGAAGAAGAAAGAGAGAGAGGGGCAGAAGGTATATTGGAGCAAATTATAGCAGAAACTTCCCTAATGTGGGGAAGGAAACAGGCATCCAAATCCAGGAGGCACAGAGAACCCCTCTCAAAATCCATAAAAATAGGTCAACACCCCGACATCTAATAGTAAAACTTACGAGTCTCAGAGACAAAGAGAAAATCCTGAAAGCAGCTCGGGAGAAGAGATATGTAACCTACAATGGTAGAAACATTAGATTGGCAACACCTATCCACAGAGACCTGGCAGGCCAGAAAGGACCGGCATGATATCTTCAGAGCACTAAACGAGAAAAATATGCAGCCAAGAATACTATATCCAGCTAGGCTGTCATTGAAAATAGAAGGAGAGATAAAAAGCTTCCAGGACAAACAAAAACTAAAGGAATTTGCAAACACAAAACCAGCCCTACAAGAAATATTGAAAGAGGTCCTCTAAGCAAAAAGAGAGCCTAAAAGCAGCATAGATCAGAAAGGAACACAGACAATATATAGTCACAGTCACCTTACAGGCAATACAATGGCACTAAATTCATACCTTTCAATAGTTACCCTGAATGTAAATGGGCTAAATGCCCCAATCAAAAGACACAGGCTATCAGATTGGATTAAAAAAATAAGACCCATGGATAGGCTGTCTGCAAGAGACTCATTTTAGACCCAAAGACACCCCCAGATTGAAAGTGGGGGGGTGGAAAACCATTTACCATGCTAATGGACACCAAAAGAAAGCTGGGGTGGCAATCCTTATATCAGACAAATTAGATTTTAAAACAAAGACTGTAATAAGAGATGAAGAAGGACACTATATCCTACTTAAAGGGTCTATCCAACAAGAAGATCTAACAATTGTAAATATCTATGCCCCTAACGTGGGAGCAGCCAATTATATAAGGCAATTAATAACAAAAGCAAAGAAACACATTGACAACAATACATTAATAGTGGGGGACTTTAACACCCCCCTGACTGAAATGGACAGATCATGTAAGCAAAAGATCAACAAGGAAATAAAGACTTTAAATGACACACTGGACCAAATGGACTTCACAGACATATTCAGAACATTCCATCCCAAAGCAACAGAATACACATTCTTCTCTAGCACCCATGGAACATTCTCCAGAATTGATCCCATCCTAGGTCACAAATCAGGTCTCAACCGGTACCAAAAGACTGGGATTATTCCCTGCATATTTTCAGACCACAATGCTTTGAAACTAGAACTCAATCACAAGAGGAAAGTCAGAAAGAACTCAAATACATGGAGGCTAAGGAGCATCCTAAAAGAATGAATGGGTCAACCAGGAAATTAAAGAATAAAAAAATTCATGGAAACCAATGAAAATGAAAACACAACTGTTCAAAATCTTTGGGATACAGCAAAGGCAGTCCTGAGAGGAAAGTATATAGTAATACAAGCCTTTCTGAAGAAACAAGAAAGGTCTCAAATACACAACCTAACCCTACACCTAAAGGAGCTAGATAAAATAAAGCAAATAAAGCCTAAACCCAGCAGGAGAAGAGAAATAATAAAGATCAGAGTAGAAATCAAGGAAATAGACACCAAAAGAACAGTAGAACAGATCAACGAAACTAGGAGCTGGTTCTCTGAAAGAATTAACAAGATTGATCAAGCCCTGGCCAGATTGATCAAAAAGAAAAGAGAAATGACCCAAATCAACAAAATCATGAAGGAAAGAGGAGAGATCACAACCAACAGCAAAGAAATACAAACAATTATAAGAACATATTATGAGCAACTCTATGCCAGCAAATTAGATAACCTGGAAGAAATGGGTGCATTCCTAGAGATGTATCAACTACCAAAAGTGAACCAGGAAGAAATAGAAAACCTGAACAGACCTATAACCACTAAGGAAATTGAAGCAGTCATCCAAAATCTCCCAACAAACAAAAGCCCAGGGCCAGATGGCTTCCCAGGGGAATTCTATCAGACATTTAAAGAAGAATTAATACCTATTCTCCTGAAACTCTTCCAAAAAATAGAAATGGAAGGAAAACTTCCAAACTCATTTTATGAGGCCACCGTTACCTTGATCCCCAAACCAGACAAAGACCCCATCAAAAAGGAGAATTACAGACCAATATCCTTGATGAACCTGGATGCAAAAATTCTCACCAAAATACTAGGCAATAGGATCCAACAGTACATTAAAAGCATTATTCACCATGACCAAGTGGGATTTATCCCTGGGCTGCAAGGCTGGTTCAACAACCACAAATCAATCAACGTGATACAATACATTAACAAAAGAAAGAACAAGAATCATATGATCCTCTCAATAGATGCAGAAAAAGCATTGGGCAAAGTACAGCATCCTTTCTTGATCAAAACTCTTCAGAGTATAGGGATAGAGGGTACCTACCTCAATATCATAAAAGCCATCTATGTAAAACCTACAGCGAATATCATTCTCAATGGGGAAAAGCTGAGAGCTTTTCCCCTAAGGTCAGGAACGTGGCAGGGATGTCCACTCTCACCACTGCTATTCAACATAGTATTAGAAGTCCTAGCCACAGCAATCAGACAACAAAAAGAAATCAAAGGCATCCAAATCGACAAAGAGGAAGTCAAACTCTCATTCTTTGCAGATGATTTGGGATACAAGCAAAGGGCAGTCCTGAGAGAAAGTATATAGTAATACAAGCCTTTCTGAAGAAACAAGAAAGGTCTCAAATACACAACCTAACCCTACACCTAAAGGAGCTAGAGAAAAAACAGCAAATAAAGCCTAAACCCAGCAGGAGAAGAGAAATAATAAAGATCAGAGTAGAAATCAATGAAATAGAAACCAAAAGAACAGTAGAACAGACCCATTTCTGGGCTATGTGGAAAACCCAAAAGACTCCACCCCAAAACTGCTAGAACTCATACAGGAATTCAATAAAGTAGCAGGATATAAAATCAGTGCCCAGAAATCAGTGGCATTCCTACACACCAACAACAAGACAGAGGAGAGACAAATCAAGGAGTCGATCCCATTTACAATTGCACCCAAAACCATAAGATACCCAGGAATAAATTTAACCAAAGAGGCAAAGGATCTGTACTCAGAAAACTATAAAATACTCATGAAAAAAATTGAAGAGGACACAAAGAAATGGAAAAACGTTCCATGCTCATGGATTGGGAGAACCAACATTGTGAAGATGTCAGTGCTACCTAGAGCAATCTACACATTCAATGCAATCCCCATCAAAATACCATCCACGTTTTTCAAAGAAATGGAACAAATAATCCTAAAATTCGTATGGAACCAGAAGAGACCCCGAATAGCCAGAGGAATATTGAAAAAGAAAAGCAAAGCTGGCGGCATCACAATTCCAGACTTCCAGCTCTATTACAAAGCTGTCATCATCAAGACAGTATGGTACTGGCACAAAAACAGACACATAGATCAATGGAACAGAATCGAGGGCCCAGAAATGGACCCTCAACTCTATGGTCAACTCATCTTTGACAAAGCAGGAAAGAATGTCCAATGGAAAAAAGACAGTCTCTTCAACAAATGGTGTTGGGAAAATTGGACAGCCACATGCAGAGGAATGAAACTGGACCATTTCCTTACACCACACACAAAAATAGACTCCAAATGGTTGAAAGACCTAAACGTGAGACAGGAGTCCATCAAAATCCTAAAGGAGAACACAGGCAGCAACCTCTTTGACCTCAGCTGCAGCAACTTCTTCCTAGAAACATCACCAAAGGCAAGGGAAGCCAGGGCAAAAATGAACTATTGGGATTTCATCAAGATAAAAAGCTTTTGCAGAGCAAAAGAAACAGTCCACAACACCAAAAGATGACCGACAGAATGGGAGAAAATATTTGCAAATGACATATCAGATAAAGGGCTAGTATCCAAAATCTATAAAGAACTTATCAAACTCAATACCCAAAGAACAAATAATCCAATCAAGACATGGGCAGAAGACATGAACAGACATTTTTCCAAAGAAGACATCCAAATGGCCAACAGACACATGAAAACGTGCTTAAGATCGCTCGGCATCAGGGAAATCCAAATCAAAACCTCAATGAGATACCACCTCACACCAGCCAGAATGGCTAAAATTAACAAGTCAGGAAAGGACAGATGTTGGCGGGGATGTGGAGAAAGGGGAACCCTCCTACACTGTTGGTGGGAATGCAAGCTGGTGCAACCCCTCTGGAAAACAGTATGGAGGTTCCTCAAACAGTTGAAAATAGAACTACCATACGATCCAGCAATTGCACTACTGGGTATTTACCACAAAGAAAGAAATGTAGGGATCCGAAGGGGTACGTGCACCCCAATGTTTAGAGCAGCAATGTCCACAATAGCCAAACTGTGGAAAGAGCCAAGATGTCCATCGACAGATGAATGGATAAAGACGAGGTGGTATATATACACAAAGGAATATTATGCAGCCATCAAAAGGAATGAGATCTTGCCATTTGCAACGACGTGGCTGGAACTGGAGGGTGTTATGCTGAGTGAAATAAGTCAATCAGAGAAAGACATGTATCATATGACCTCACTGATATGAGGAGTTCTTAATCTCAGGAAACAAACTGAGGGTTGCTGGGGTGGTGGGGGGTGGGAGGGAGGGGGTGGCTGGGTGATAGACATTGGGGAGGGTATGTGCTATGGTGAGCGCTGTGAATTGTGCAAGACTGTTGAATCACAGATCTGTAACTCTGAAACAAATAATGCAATATATGTTAAGAAAAAAAAAAGAAAAAGAAGATAGCAGGAGGGGAAGAATGAAGGGGAGTGAGTCAGAGGGGGAGACGAACCATGAGAGACGATGGACTCTGAAAAACAAACTGAGGGTTCTAGAGGGGAGGGGGGTCGGGGGATGGGTTAGCCTGGTGATGGGTATTAAAGAGGGCACGTTCTGCGTGGAGCACTAGGTATTATGCACAAACAATGAATCATGGAACACTGCATCAAAAGCTAATGATGTAATGTATGGTGATTAACATAACAATAAAAATTAAAAAAAAATAAATCTTAAAAAAAAAAAGAATGCTATGGTCAAATCAGCTTGGAAAATACTGAGTTACATGACATGAAAAGGAAGCATGAACACCGCGTCTAGGGATCTGTCAATGAGCACCCACCTGTCTAGGGAGAACTGACAATTTTCAAAGGCATCTCTTAGGACACTTGTGTTGGTAAAGCTGCCCGTGACATTGAGTGGGAGAAGACAAGGTGAAAGCTTCAGCTTCTGTTGGAGCTGAGGTCCTCACACTTGAGCACTCACTGGATGGCTGAGCCCTGGCCCGGGGATTCCTGATGTACTAGGTCAGAGGTAAGTTCCATGTCTGAGAAGTTCCCAGGTGATGCTGCTGAAGGCCACAGGCTCAGAGACCACACTTTATGAACCACTGTGTTAGAACGACCTACAGGTCCCTCTTGAGCTGGATCCAGGGCCAATGCTAGGAGGTCAAGGTCCAGAAGGATCCACATTCTCTGTACCCTCCAGAAAAAGGGTTTTGCATGAGCAAGGGCAGCATGATTAGAAGAATGATCGGTAAAAGCAAAGCCCTAAGCAGGTGGGTGGGGTAAACAGAGGGAGTCAATGCCTCTTCTCTGCCCCAGTGATGCATGCAGTCCGGCAGTTGGAGAGATGTGTGATATGAAGGGGTATCGCAGAATTCTTAAGACATAACACAAAGAACCATGCCCTTCTCCATCTGGCAGCCACCACCCTAAGTCTCTGCCCTTCCACCTGCCATTGAGGCAGGAAGCCGAGCAGTACTCCACCCAAGAGAAAGAGCATTTCCAGGGAAAGAGCCATACGTCCAGCAGAGCTCCCAGCAGAGGTAAGCGAGAGCTCTCTGAGCACCCCTGCTGAGTAGCATAAGCACGCCCAGGTCCTGATACAGACACACACATGGCCACGGCCAGGAACAAGGGTGGTTTGAGGCTGCAAAGGGCACCTGCCGCTACCTGCTGAACCCCAACTGTGCAAAGAAGCACCTGGGTGGATTCTCTGCCCTTGATTCTGCCACTGCTCTCTCACCAACACCAGCATCCAGAAGCCTGAAGTCACAGGGCCAGCACTGAGGTTCAAGTTCAACACCCCCACCCCACCCCACCCCACCCCCGGCGGCAGGAGGCACTGAAAGCTAAAGAGAGGTCTGAGGCTGAGTTCCTGGAGCCTCTGCAAGGCTGGTGGCCCTGGCAAGACAGCGACTCTGAGTGACTACAGGGCAAGTTTCTCTGTAAAAGAGATTTGCTGCAAGAAATAGGAGGAGCAAGGGAGGTAATATCTGAATGGTGCTTTCAGGTAAGATGTAAGAGCAGTTTGGCTCTGTGAAGTTAGATCAATAGCCAAGGGAGGGAAAGAGACTGACCAGGACGGTTGCCTGGGTTGCAAATACAGCCAACAGAGTGTGCGTCCTGAAGGCAATGAGCACAGTAAATCCCAATGAGAGATGCAATGAGCACTCAGTGGGAAGAGGACCAAGAGACAGCAGTAATGGGAGAGAAGACACAGAGGGGACGAGTCGAGGCATTTCCATCAATTTCCAACAGTATTCCCAGAAGAGACACAGAGGGATAATTCAGAAGCAATGATTAAAAGTTAATAGATTTTTTTTGCCCTGAGAAGATGGGAAGACTTTAGTCTTTAGATCCAAAGACAAAAGGCAAGATCAAGCATCACACTATGCCTTAGAAGGGACCAAAATCTAGATATCTGGTGAAATGCTTTTTTTAAAATTTTTTATTGTTATGTTAATCACCATACATTTACATCATTAGTTTTTGATGGAGTGTTCCATTATTCATTGTTTGTGCATAACACCCAGTGCTCCACGCAGAATGTGCCCTCCTTAATACCCATCACCAGGCTAGCCCCTCCCCCCACCCCTCCCCTCTAGAACCCTCAGTTTGTTTTTCAGAGTCCATCGTGTCTCATGGTTCGTCTCTCCCTCCGACTTACTCCCTTCATTCTTCCCCTCCTGCTATCTTCTTTTTTTTTTCTTAACATATATTGCATTATTTGTTTCAGAGGTACAGATCTGTGATTCAACAGTCTTGCACACTTCACAGCGCTCACCGTAGCACATACCCTCCCCAATGTCCATCACCCAGCCACCCCATCCCTCCCACCCCCCACCACTCCAGCAACCCTCAGTTTGTTTCCTGAGATTAAGAATTCCTCATATCAGTGAGGTCATATGATACATGTCTTTCTCTGATTGACTTATTTCACTCAGCATAACACCCTCCAGTTCCAGCCACGTCGTTGCAAATGGCAAGATCTCATTCCTTTTGATGGCTGCATAATATTCCATTGTGTATATATACCACATCTTCTTTATCCATTCATCTGTCGATGGACATCTTGGCTCTTTCCACAATTTGGCTATTGTGGACATTGCTGCTAGAAACATTGGGGTGCATGTACCCCTTCGGGTCCCTACATTTGTATCTTTGTGGTAAATACCCAGTAGTGCAATTGCTGGATCGTAGGGTAGCTCTATTTTCAACTGCTTGAGGAACCTCCATACTGTTTTCCAGAGTGGTTGCACCAGCTTGCATTCCCACCAACAGTGTAGGAGGGTTCCCCTTTCTCCGCATCCCCGCCAACATCTGTCGTTTTCTGACTTGTTAATTTTAGCCATTCTGACTGGTGGTGAAATGCCTTTTAAAAATATAAAATAAATAAATAAAATTTTAAAATAAAGGAAAATGCCATCTTCATAAAACACTTTAAAAAGTGGCGGGGGGGGGAAGCGAAGCAACCTTTTGAAGAATTTTGAGACCTTATATAAGGCATTGAACATAATGTGAAGCTTGCTAATATTTTTTTGAAAGGTAAAGCAATAAAGCTTTTAATTTTTTATTGTTACGTTAATCACCATATATTACATAATTTGTTTTGGTATAGTGTTCCATGATTCATTGTTTGTTCATAACACCCAGGGCTCCATGCAGAACGTGCCCTCTTTAATACCCATCACCAGGCTAACCCATCCCCCTACCCTCCTCCCCTCTAGAACCCTCAGTTTGTTTTTCAGAGTCCATCATCTAAAGCTTGCTAATATTTTTGAGTAGAGATGTTTTGATTCCATTCCTCCAAAACTCATCGAAAATAATGAAAAGAAAGAAGAAGAGGAAAAAAGTTCCACAGGCGGAGAAAAATATCAGACTTTTTATTTAATGGAGGTGGAACAACTAGGGAAAATACACATACAGCAATACAAAAAAGAAAAAAAAAGATACACATGAAAATCAGTTCAGAGGGGACTAAAGCCCTAAGTGTGAAAAACCAAACCTTAAATCTGCCAGAAAAGAATAGTGGGCAATCCATTCATGATCTCAAAATAGGGAAGGATTTTAAGAGGAGGAGCAAAAGGCACAGGCTAAAGAGGAAACAAGTGAGCATTTTTAAACCGTCAAAATCAGTCACGAAAGCTGCAAGTCAAAGGTTAGAAAACATATATTTACATTCACATCCAAGACCCATAAAGAACTTCAAATTAATGAGAAGATAAAAGAACACAATTATGAATACTGTGAACAGGCAATCATAGCAGAGAAGACCCAAAGGGCCGATTCACATAAAGTGGTGTTCAATCTCACAAGTGATCAGGGAAATTCAAATTAAAGCCGTAATGAGATATCATTTCATACCCAGCAGACTAGGAGGAGTGAAAAAGCCTGACACTACGGACGCAGGTAAGGAGGAACGAGAACCCTTGCATGCTTCCGCTGGGCGTGTAAAATGGTAAAACCGCTTTGGAGATATGAAGATTGATATACGGTAGAAACAGCAATTCCCCCTTCAGGTAGATAAATCCTCACACATACGCATATGGAGATACACACGAGCACGTTCATATGAGTACTGTTTGTAATAAAGACAAATGGAGGGGGCTCTATATTCCTACCAAGAGAACAAGTGATAAATGGTGCTATCCTCGTATGATATAATCCTGTACTACAGTCCAAATGGAATGCACCAGAGATCTAAGTAGCAACATGGAGGACAGCCCGTTATAATGCTGAGCATACTAAGCAAAGCGAGGAAAAACAGGATGCCACTCATCTATAACAGAGAGTTATAAAACAGGCAATACAACACTCTATATTGTTTCAGGATACGTGCAAATGTAGTGTAATACAAGTACAAAGAGATTCGGGGAAATGATAAATACTTCAAAACAGATACTTCTAGAGGTAGGGAGTGAAATGTAATTGAGGAAGAAAGAGTAGATGAGGTGCTTCTGTGTTTTATTTCCTATGCTGGGTAGTTGGGGACATCATTCACTGCTAAATAATTATTTTATGAGATGATAGATGAATGCATAGATGATGGATGGATGGATGGAGGGATGGAGAGATGGAGAGATGGACAGATGGAATGGATGGATGGATGGAGGGATGGAGAGATGGAGAGATGGGATGGATGGATGGATGGAGGAATGGAGAGATGGATGGATGGATGGCTAGCTAGTTTTTAGTTAAGAAACTGTAACCCAAATACTTTATTCACCACCAAATTGTCCCTCAACAATAAAGGAAACAAAGAGTCTCCAGTTTTAAGAACTCAGAGACTAAAATACCCTCGAGTTCTTCTTGGGGCAGGGGCAAGGTGCCTGATGATGAAATCCATCAAGCAAGAAGTAAACCTATAGATCACAGACGTATTTATTTATAATCTTCAAGCAGTATCCAAATCCCAAAATTCAATAAGAAAAGATAGGTAAATCAGATTATACATTTGTAACATTTAACCAATTGGCTTTATTGACAGAAAGAAAGTTCAGTGGTACTGGATTTGCCCTGGAAAATCTGGTACGCAAACGGGGTGTAAAAGTACATTTATGGCAATGAAATAAAACCAAAAGTAGCTTCTGTGGTCAGAGGAGCAGCTCTCCATCTTTAGAGCCTGCTTGAAATGCACAGCATGCACTCAGAACAGACAGGGAGCTGGTCTCTGAAAAGCTGAAATGGTTCTAGGGCCCTGCTATGCAGCCATTCTCCTGCTGCACTTCTCAGTGGAAAAATGTGACAGAGACAGAAATCAAAACACATGGTAAACCCTGGGAAAATATTTTCAATACACGTGAGAAAGGACCTTTCCCTTTGTTTACCTCCACAACGCTCATTCATATCAATAATAATAAAACCCTAGAAAAAGTGTACAGGGGATATATGAATAGGTAATTACATCCCCTGGTGGGGGCGAGAAAAGAAAAGAAGGTTTTTTTGGAAGACCAGTGGATATGTAAAAAATACGATTAATCTTGAGTCACAATTAAGGAAATGCAGGCCAAAATATAAAGGACCTTTCTAAAAACTGAATTGATTTTGGGGCGCTTTGGTGGCTCAGTCGGTTAAGTGTCCCCGACTCTTGGTTTCGGCTCAGGTCATGATCTCAGGGTGGTGGGATCGAGCCCCACGTCAGGCTCCACGCTCAGGGAGTCTGCTTGAGATTCTCTCTTTCTCTCCCTCTCCCACTGCCCCTCCCCCTCCCCACACACTCTCTCTCTCACTAAATTAAATAAATCTTTAAAAAAAAACTAATCAATTTGGCAAAACTTAAGCCTTCCACGACACCGAGCGCCAGGAGGATGGGCTCTCTCACTGTGGCTGAAGAAAGTAGAAATTAGTGGTGCTTATCTGAAGGACAAGCTTTTGACCTGGCATTTCCCTGCTAGGAATCTGCCCTACATAATGCCTTCTAGTCTTCCCATAATCTAAGAATCAGGCCAGACGTTGACTGCAGTAGTTTTCTGGCAATGGGCAGCTAAGAAAACCAGAATCCATGAATGTCATGGAGTATCATGCAGCCGTTACAAAGATGAGGTCAGACCGTATGTGCAGATGTTGGGAAGATCTCCAAGACCAAGTTAAAAAAAAAGAAAGAAAGAAAGAAAGAAAGAAAGAAAGAAAGAAAGAAAGGAAAGAAAGGAAGAAAGGAAGAAAGAAAGAAAGGAAGAAAGGAAAGAAGAAAGAAAGAAAGAAAGAAAGAAAGAAAGAAAGAAAGAAAGAAAGAAAGAATGAAGGAAGGAAGGAAGGAAGGAAGGAAGGAAGGAAGGAAGGAAGAAAGAAAGAAAGAAAGAAAGAAAAGAAAGAAAGAAAGGAAGGAAGGAAGGAAGGAAGGAAGGAAGGAAGGAAGGAAGGAAGGAAGGAAAGAAAGAAAGAAAGAAAGAAAGAAAGAAAGAAAGAAAGAAAGAAAGAAAGAAAGAAAGAAAGAAAGAAAGAAAGAAGGAAAGAAAGAAAGAAGGAAGGAAGGAAGGAAGGAAAGAAAGAAAGAAAGAAGGAAAGAAAGAAAGAAAGAAGGAAAGAAAGAAAGAAAGAAAGAAAGAAAGAAAGAAAGAAAGAAAGAAAGAAAGAAAGAGAAAGAAAGAAAGAAAGAAAGAAAGAAAAAAGCAAGGGGCAGAGCAATGTTTCAGTAGGATTGTTTTTTTAACAAACAAGAATGAAAACAGTACAGAGAACATACGTAGAGACAAAACTACTAAAGGTCCTTTCCTTCGGGGAGAGGTCCTGGAGGAAGGAAGGGAGGTGTTCACCTTGGAGTTTTATTACTTTTCTCAACTGTCCTGAACTTTCTACACACATCTATGGGTTATTTTTTATTTTTGTTACTATTTACAGAGTTCATCTGGGATTAGGGAGTGGGATCATGGGCCATTCTTTGTCTTTGTCTTTGTACTTCTTTATGTGGGGGGAAAAAAAACTCTAATAAATGTCATTTTATCAAAAGCAGTACAAGGGCCAGGAAGTGAGAGGGGCCACTTCTCCTTGTGTAAATGACAAGGCATTTATCAAACACGGATTCTAATACCCACCTGGCAGGAGGGTGGCGAGGATTAGATGAGATCCCGGGTATAGATCGTTTCGCCTAATACTCTACACCAGTAAGCCTCAACAAATGGGAGCTGCTATTCACATCAAGACTACAGTCTTTTCCTCTTTTCTTATGCAGGGAACTCCGTGGGGGTCCTCTTACTCTGCGTCTGCCCCAAGCTGACCTTGGGCCAGAAAGAGCTAAGAGCAGAAGAAGCTGGACAGAGCTTGGACTTGCTATCTTGCCTGAGGGGCTCTTTCCCAGAGAAACCCCAAAGCTCCTTCCAGGTTCCAAGAGCTCACACCCGTTGTCTCCACAAAGGGGAGGGGGCTGGGAGCCAGGAGGGCCCGAGTTCCTCCATGCAGTCACTTTCTGCTAAGTGAACGAGGCCACTCTGAGCTTGCTCCACCAAGGTAAACGGGCAGGCCAGGTCTAATTGCAGATTGCACTGACAATGACTATTTACTAGTCTAAAACTCTCGAGAGAGCAGCTACTGGGGATGCTTTATTTTATGTGTCAATTCTAGTGTTTGCTCACACAAGCACATGGGACCGTCTCCTCCAGAGTCTGTGGAGTTAGGGCTGTTGACGAATACTCTGGCAATGCCACAGATCTGCCCTCTGGAGTCTCCCCTCTGCAGGCTCAGTAGCTGGGAAACCTGGGGATGGCTGAGGTCATGTGTCCCCAGCTGTGAAGGTCGGCAATCCCACAGTGAACCAACACTCTCCTGTGACAAAGAAGGAAATACGTACCCGAGAGGGTGAGTAGAGGCATTCTCAAGGCCACACAGGTTGATGGTTTTGGATACCGAACCCTCAACTCTTGACTTTCAAGATGGCACTCTTCATCCTATCATTCTGCTCGAGGAAAGCAGAGGCTCTGGTCAGACAGATCAGGATCACAAGCAGGGTAGGGTGGGGAGCATAACTCAGAATACATCTTGATAACCATCCCATTGAGGGGGGTCAATCCTCCAGAAAGTCATTCCTAAACCAAACCTTTTCAACTCAAATTAATGTCCCTGAACTATCGGTTTTGTTGGTTTGGATTTAAGAAAACTGGTACTTTTGTGTTTGAAAGCAAAACGAAGAAACAAACAAAAATATAAAGATGTCCTCTGTAGAGGTCTCCAGCTGTGTCCAAGGGCAAACTCTAGGTCAACTTTATCCACTGCAAGAGGGGAGCTCTTGTTGTGGTCTCCTGCATCTCACACAGGCTTTGGGGTAAGATTTCTTGTTTCAGAAAGCATTACACGGCTCAAAAATAAAGTCTGAAAACCACACCTCTGGTGCATCCTAATTATTTACCAAGGGGACCAGAGAGAGGATTACTTGATGGTGACATTAATCTTCAGAGACTTGGGGAGGGCTAAACCCTCCTCCTCTCCCCCCCCCACCCCCGGCCCCTGAGATAGAATCAGAGAATGTTCCAACTGAGGGACTTCTCAAGGGCACCTTCTCTAGCCTCGATGTTTGCAGACGAGGAAACTGGAGCTGGGGAGGGAACCCAGACAGCCCAAGGTCACCGGCTGCTGACTGTGACCACACTCTGCATCTTCCCACATCAGAGCCTTCCCTAACGCACCAGGCAGCCCACAGCCTCCCCTGTGCCCCGGGAAACGGTGCAGAGGTTGGTTTCTATTTCAGGGGACCCCAGCGCGCCATTTATTTTCTCCTCGGATGCGCTGGCTGTAATCCCCTTGGAAAGATGCCCAGAGTCTAACCAAATCCCCATCTGACTGCGATCCCCATTTCAGTTCTGGCTCATTCCTGAGAGCAGGACCCTGGCCAAGAGTCCTGAAGAGAATCTGAGTGGAAGCAAAGATGGAGGTGCTCGCCACAGCGAGGGAAGACTTTCTATGGCCCCCAAGTCTGAGGACATTCGGGCAGGGGTCAATTAAGGAGATCCCCTCTTGTTATTGCCTTGCAAACAGTGGGGTAGCCCGAGGTGGGTGGGGGCGCCTGAGACCTACTTTCCTCTCTGTTTCTTGCCCTCTCCTCCTCCTCTGCAAACAAAACAAAACAAAACAAACAAACAAACAAAAAAACCAAAAACCACTGAGCCTCCTATGAATACATCCAAACTGGGGGGATGAACAAAATAATGCTGAAAACCTCTACCATCTTAGATAATTTTACTGTGTGCCTTTACGCAGAGACATTGGCAATGAACGCCTTTTATTACCTACAGGGAAATATTTGAGGAAAATATTATCTCCATTTTGCAGATGAACAAACAGCCTCAGAGAGGCTGATTATACAAAATCACAGAGTCGCTGGCCTGTGATTTAGGACAGAACCTAAATTCTCTGTCACTGTACAGACTGGGGGTTCCTTTCATTCTATCATGCTTCTAGGAAAGCCATGCTTCTAACTGCTTTTCCAAGATTCCTACCTCTCCCCCAAAACCCCAGAGAGACCCTTCTAAGACGGCTGAGTTAAAAAAAAAAAAAATGGGAGAAGGAAGAATTTTAAGGGCTGTCATCTTCTGTTGGGCTTTCCCTCCTAATGGGAAGGCAATTTAATTTGGGGACTATGACGTATCTCTGAGAAACTATCAATGAGAGAAGGTTCATATTCAAATCTGGGGCTTTTTCACACTGATCTGCCATGTTGAATAATGCAGCTCAGCAAAATAGGAGATGAGAAACAAGATAGTGAACTTTAGGCACAGGGCACAGAGTAGCCTCAGAGTTATGGCATTAATGACATGTGCAACTCTGCTCAGATGTTTCCTTCTGTGGGCAAAGCAAGACTGCCTGCTCTGGACCCCAGGGAAAGACCCAGGGGAGCCATGATTGTTACAGGCATGGTGGGGAAGGGGGGTGCCTCACTGGGAGCTTGCTATACTCTCATCAGTCTCCAGTCTCCTCTCTTGCCAGATTTTGGAGGGGGACGGGGAGCTGGAGCAGGTCCAGGGCCCCTACCCTGCCCTCTGCTCTCAGAACTTGGTCTTGTGCATCGGTCTTCATCGAGGGGGTAAGGCAGAGGAGGACACTCCTCAGGACTGCCTGGCTAAGTACCTTCCCCACGGGCCCTCCTCCTCCTGTGTGGGTCCCTAAGGCTGGAGGTGGCAGGGCCTCCCTCTGACCTCTGTGAATTGCATTAAGGGACCTCCAGGTAGTGGTGGCCAGGGTGGGGGGCAGCAGCCGCAGGAGAGGGTGAGCAATGAGAGGATTCTCGGGTCCCTCCGTGGACAGGCTGCAGAAGTTCCTCCCCTCCTTCCGGGTTCCTTAAACCCTACCTCCTTCCTTTCAATGACGCTTCTGCTGAACTGTTCTCAAACTACCCCTTTGAAGAGGGCCATCTGTTTCCTGCCGGACTCTGACGGATAGGCCATCCATCACCATCCTGGGCCTTCTTCCCTCCTGAGCCCGTTCAGGTGTGGTGGTCCATCCTTCTAACCACCCCGGCCTCCATCCTCATGCATGGTGTTCACCCAGCAAAGCCACCAATGAACAGAGCTGGCCAGCTGCCATTTTGTCGCTGGGGGACTTCAGGCAAATGACTTGACCTTTCTAAACCCTCACTTCCCCCTCTGTAAAATGAGACTAAATAACAGTACTAAAAGAGGGCTTTGTGATAATCGAATTAATTAAGACTTAGAGTATTACATGAAGAGTCTAGAACAGTCCCTGGAATATGGTAGGTGTTCTATGCTTTGCTATTATCACTACTAGTATCTCTTAGAATGAATGACCCCAATCCTCAGATGGCACCTCAACGCTTTGGCAATGTTCACCCTTCCACTTCCTGGATGCCCTTCATGGGTTTCTCCTGGTTCCTGGAACCTCCCACACCTGCTCTCCATACCTTCCCACTTGCCCTTACCTCATACTCCAGGGAGAAATCAGAGCGGTAAGAAAGGAACTCTCTCATTGCCAGGAGATCACACCCATCCCCTCTCTCTGTCTTCCTTGCTAGTACAGTGGGTGAAAGGATGTGTGAGCATCGTGTCCCTCCATCTTCTTCAGGACTTAGCTCCTGAAATCAACCTCCTCCTTCTCAACCACCGCTTTCTCTCCCTCAACAGGCTCACTCACACTTCAACTCCTCCAGACCCTCCGAACGCTACATACAACACTCTCCCTTGACCCCAAGCCTCCCATGCCAATCACTGCCCATTTCTCACCATTTTGTAGGGGAAGAAACGGAATCTCGGAGTGTTGAGGCATCTTGCTCCCATTCACCTATCTCATTGGGGGATGACCTAGGGCTCAAAATACAAGTTTTCTATGTTCTTTAAAAAAAAAAAAATGGATGTTTTTGACCACAATAAGATACCACTACACGCCCACCAGAGTGGCTGAAGTTCAAAAGACTGGCCACACCAAATGTTGCTGAGGACGTGGGGCAACTAAAATTCACACATACTGCTGGTGGGGATGGAAAATGATAAGGCACCTTGAAGAACTTTGTGGTAGTTTCTTCCGAAGGTAAAATATTCCTGCCCTGCACCCCAACAGTTGCATACGTAGGTATTTACCCAAGAGGAGGACAATATATGTCCACCATCAGAGACAGGCAAGAATGTCTACTGCAGCTTTACTTAAAGAGTGATAAAAAAAATCAAATATTCAGAATGCCCAACAATGGAGCTTGAATTAATATACTGTGGAATATTCACAAAAGAATACTATACAAGCAGGATAGTAAGACAAAGCCATTTCATGATGACAGCAGTCAGAATAGTGGTTACCTCTGGAGATTAAATATAGACTGGGAAGGGGCACAGGGAATTTTATGGGGTGATAGAAATGTTGTTTTTATGTGGACAAGGAGGCAGGGAGAGATGGGCGGGTAGAGAGATGGCAGATAATCACATGAGAAATCACTGACTTGGGGCGCCTGGGTGGCTCAGTCAGTTAAGCACCTGCCTTCAGCTCAAGTCATGATCCCAGCGTCCTGGGATCGAGTCCCTGCATCAGGCTCCCAGCTTAGTGGTGGGTCTGCTTCTCCTTCTCCCTCTGTGATCTCTCTCGCTGCTTTCTTTCTCTCTCAAATAAATGAATCAAATCTTTTCAAAAAATCATTGACATCTATCCTGAAGATTGGTACACGTGCCATATTTTAGGATTTCCATTAGACCTCCATTTTAAAAAGCGATGCGTTTAACCCTTGCACTAAATGGATTCTCATTCGTACCCCAATTATACCAACACCAAGAGGAGGCAACTATTCTTAGTATTCTAGTGCCCTAACTGCCTCTATTTAATTACGTTTACAACCCAAAGACCATCCAAGCTGCAAGGCAATGGAGAGACCCCTCATTCGAAGAATGAGCCAACAGATCTGGGAAGAGAAAGTGAGCTGTAAAACTCACTTTTACAGGTGAGTCTGATGCCTACCTCCTAGTAGGCATCTCCTACCCATCTCCTACCTCCAAGTCTAGTTAATGTTCTTCCCTTTCCACGCCACTGCCCGTCCCCGCCGTTCTTCTGCAAGTGAGGGCACTCGCAGAGATTTAGGATGTAACTCTGGGAGAGCTGACCCCGCGATAATGAACAGCCCAGCAGGCTTCCTTCAAACAGAGGGAATGTACGCTTCGCCCCCCCAGAGCGACACAGGAGGGATGGAGAAGGGGTTCGCTGTAAAGACTGTGGAGAGGAGAGGTGTCAACAGCAGAGGCTTAAGCTCGGCCTCTAATGAAGTTGTAACATCTGAGCTTTTGCTCTGGCCGCCTGGTGAGCAATGAGGGAGAGAAAGCTGCCGGGCTTGCCAGGAAGGAGGCTGAGCAGATTCATCTCAGTGGCTGGCCCGAAGTCACTTATTCCGCTAATAAACTCAGTGCGACAGTTGACAAGAACCTGAAGGCCCACAACCCCCTCGAAAGGGGCGAGGTAAGTAAAAAGAATGATTTTCGCTGAAAGGTGAAGTCAGGCCAAATCCAGAAGTGTGATAAATCTCTAGGTTTAGGAGCCCTCTGATCCAAAGGGAAGGCCAGCTATTAATAAAGATGGTCACCACCTCTGATGTGGCACTTGGCGGCATGCTTTAACATAAAAATCTCATTTAATGGAATCTTTGAAACAACCTTACAAAGGGTGCATTCATTACCCCCGTATGGCACGTAAGAAAAAGAAAATCCGCCTCACTTTAAATAATTTAAGAACTGCATGGCTAGGGGCGCCTGGGTGGCTCAGCCGTTGAGCGTCTGCCTTCGGCTCAGGTCGTGATCCCAGGGTCCTGGGATCGAGCCCCGCATCGGGCTCCCTGCTCAGCAGGAAGCCTGCTTCTCCCTCTCCCACTCCCCCTGCTTGTGTTCTCTCTCTCGCTCTCTCTCTCTGCCAAATGAAAGATAAAAAAAAAATCTTAAAAAAAAAAAAAAGAACTGCATGGCTAGTCACATAAATACGTAGGATTCGAAGGAAACATTATTTTACCCCAAAGCCTGTGGTCGTCCAGCAGCACCAAGCTGCTATGAGAAATAAAGATAGATTATATTGCAAGAAAGTGGAGTGAGCAGAAGCATCTGCGGGAAGGGGAGTAGAGGTCATGTTCAAGAGAACTGGACCCAAGGAATTTGGATATGGGGGTCAAGGATTTGACCTCAGTAGTGAGAAGTGGAAATATTATATTGTGTTCAAAAGTCCGGGCTCGAGCCACCATCTGTCAGGCTCCCCAGGTGATTGATCACATGTGGCTTCTGGTCTCTTCTCTTCCATCAGATGGAGAGGGGGCAAAGTCCCCCTGAATCTGGCTGGCTATGACCCGATCCCATATCTGAGTATGCACAGCATTGCTGCACTCCGTCCGGCATGGCTCCCATTCCACCTTCAGTACTCACTACTATTAGTGGTGAGCATGCCTATGTCAAGGACCAAGTTCCAACCCCACCACCTCCCTGCAGCCAACACAGCGCCTGGCACGTGGCGGGTGCCCCTTAATTGCCTGTTGAATTTATCAATGAGCAAATTAATTAGCAAACAAAACCAGTGTGTCTAATACTCTCAAGTTCTGAGTCATGGGACTTCCTGCTTTACATGCACCCGGGGAACTGCTGAGTCGTCATGAGACCTCCGAAGGACAGGACCCCACTAGGGGAGGAGCAAAACCTCCCCCACTGCTTTGGCTTCCACCTGGATGCCTCCCGCTAAGTTATCCATATGATCATCCCAGCTTTTCACTTCCTGGACATCAAAAGCCAATCCGTGTTCATGGACTTGAACACATATTCATTTATTCACTCACTCAACAGGGTGCTGGATGAGATTAACTTTGAACTTCCCATCTCTGTCCAGGTGGATCCGGTTTTTAGGTGCCATGATAGCTTAAGACAAAAAAACCCCTCTAAGTTAAGTGAAACTCATTTTTATTTAAAAATAAGTAGAGGTGCACCTGGATGGCTCAGTCAGTTAAGCCAACTCTTGATTTCGGCTCAGGTCATGATCTCAGGGCTGTGGGATGGAGCCCCATGTCAGGCTCAGCGAGGAATCTGCTTCTCCCTCTCCCTCTGCCCCCCCCACCCCCCGCTCACTCTCTTTCTCTAAAATGAAGAAATAAAATCTTTTAAAAAATCTTTAAAAACTAAACAAATAAAAATAAGTAGAAATAGTGTGTACATGAGGTGTTTTGAAAATGGAAATTATCCTTACACTAATGTACCTGTGGTTTTAAAACAATTCGAATGTGAATCGTGCATATGGGAACTAAAAAGCTGACACACTGAAAAAATAAAAAATAGAAAAATAAAAGAGCTGACGCGTTGAGTCTGAAGTCTACCTGGGAAACATTAATGTGAGAGAAGAGGCAAGACTTTCTGAAATGAAAGAGAACTTGTACCAGATATCATATAATAGATAAAGCTACAAAAATCATTAAAACAGTACAGTACAAACCTAAGAATAGTTAAATGGAACGGAATGGAAAACCCAAGAGGAAGATCTTTGTGAACGTTAAGAATCGAGGTTATGAGAAAGAGGGCACCCAAACTGGTGGACAAAAGAAAGAGTATTGATTATCTATTTGGGAAAAATAAGACTGATGTCTACAGCTTCTCCTCATACAGACATACTAGGATGTCTGCCCAGCCCATACACCCCAACAGAAGCCCTACAGGAATTTCCTGATAAGGGGTGCACCTGGAAAGCCTTGTTTCTATTCTATCACATGACCCATCTCCCATTTCCTGGCCAGGGCTAACAGGGCCAGAAACAAACAAACAAACAAAAAAACAAAAAAAACAGTGTTTGCTCTCAAGAATATTTAAACTAAGAGTTGGAAATGCTCCAAAGTATTTAGACGTGTAAAGTCATAGAGAGTTAGGGCTGGAGTCCCGGTCAAGACAACCCAAAGCCACATGCAGTCCATAAATCTGTGTATTCTCAAATTATTTATGAGCAGAAAATCCTGGTCCAGAGGGAGGAAGGCTGTAGCAGAGAGAAAAGACCCCAAAGAGAGAAGCTCTCTGCCCAGTTCCCAGCCATGAGACACCCCTGTGCAGCTGAACACGCTTCCTTTCATTTGAGGATTTTTTGATCTATGTTTCTCATAAACAAACATATTCCAAGTAGAACATACACCATTTGTCAAAACACATTCTAGGGATAGTCTAGAATTTAACATAAAGAAGTAAGATGGTGGAAGAAGAGATTTGTGACTATCTTCCCAATCCTGGCCGAGCGAGACACGTCTAAACATGAGAGCAAAAAAGGAAAAGCCAGTAACGAAAGGAAGGAATAACCAGATTTTTTTTCCTTTAAATTTTTTATTGTTATGTTAATCACCACACATTACATCATTAGTTCCTGATGTAGTGTTCCATGATTCATTGTTTGTGCGTAACACCCAGTGCTCCACGCAGAACGTGCCCTCTTTAATACCCATCACCAGGCTAACCCATCCCCCCAACCCCCCTCCCCTCTAGAACCCTCAGTTTGTTTTTCAGAGTCCATTGTCTCTCATGGTTCGTCTCCCCCTCCGATTTCCCCCCCTTCATTCTTCCCTCCTGCTATCTTCTTCTTTTTTTTTCTTAACATATATTGCATTATTTGTTTCAGAGATACAGATCTGTGATTCAACAGTCTTGCACATTTCACAGCATTCACCATAGCACATACCCTCCCCAATGTCTATCACCCAGCAACCACTCTGGAAAACAGTATGGAGGTTCCTCAAAAAGTTCAAAATAGAGCTACCATACGATCCAGCAATTGCACTACTGGGTATTTACCCCAAAGATACAAATGTAGGGATCCGAAGGGGTACGTGCACCCCGATGTTTATAGCAGCAATGTCCACAACAGCCAAACTGTGGAAAGAGCCAAGATGTCCAGCGACAGATGAATGGATAAAGAAGAGCTGGTATATATATATATACACAATGGAATATTACGCAGCCATCAAAAGGAATGAGATCTTGCCATTTGCAACGACGTGGATGGAACTGGAGGGTGTTATGCTGAGTGAAATAACGGGTCAGATTTTATAAGATTTTAGAGTTCTGTATGTGAAAAATTACCATTAATGTACACTCCTGTCCATACCAGTGTTATTCACAATAGCCAAAAGCTAGAGGCAACCCAGGTGCCCACTGACGGATGAACAGAGAAGCAAAATGTAACATATTTGTACAATGGGATATTATTCAGCCTTAAAAGGGCTGGAAATTCTGACATGTGGTACAGCATGGATAAACCCTGAGCACATTTATGCTGAGTGATATAAGCCAGGCACTAGGGCGGCAAATACTGTATGATTCCACTCATATGAAGTATCTAGAGCAACTGGATTCATAGAGACAGAAAGTAGGGTGGTGGCTGCCAGGAACTAGGGGATGAAGAAAATGCTTCCTTACTGCTCAATGAATACAGTGTTTCAGTTTTATAAGATGAGTAAGTTCTGGAGTTGGATGTCAGTGACAGGTGCACAACAACATGAACATAATAACCCTACCGAACGTGCACTCCAAAATGGCTAAAAGGGTAAATTTTATGTTGTGCGTATTTTACCGTAATTAAACATTTTTTAAAAACAGTTAATAGGGGCGCCTGGGTGGTTCAGTTAAGCATCTGCCCTCGGCTCAGGTCACAATCCCAGGGCCCTGGGATT
Source organism: Zalophus californianus (assembly GCF_009762305.2). Taxonomy (NCBI): domain Eukaryota; kingdom Metazoa; phylum Chordata; class Mammalia; order Carnivora; family Otariidae; genus Zalophus; species Zalophus californianus. The sequence continues at coordinate 5,596,110 of NC_045610.1, read as the reverse complement.
GAGTCCTGTGTCAGGCTCCTTGCTCAGCAGGGAGCCTGCTTCTCTCTCTCCCTCTGCTCTTCCCCCCTGCCCGTGCTCTCTCTCTCTCTCCCTCTCTCTCTCTCAAGTGGATAAATAGGAAATCTTTTAAAAAAATAAACAGTTAATATTTTCAGCATATATAAAAAAGCTCTGACAAAGAAGAGATGAACCTCCTTGGGGGGAAAAAAAAAGCAGGCTGCGGACATAAATGGGCAATTCGGAGAGAAGAAATAAAATGGAACAGTATCTCTTTAGGGCAATATAATGATATATAGTAAGAGTCTTCAAACATGCACACCTTGTGACTTAATAATTCCACTTAATAGCAATCCATCCAAGGGAAATAATTACACACACAGCAGAGATTTATGTGCAATGATTATCATCACAGTATTATTTATAATAGCGTAAAACTAGAATCAAGCTAAATGTGATCAACAGGGAAATGGCTGAATAAATTATGTTACTTCCAAGGCTGGATGCCACGGAGTCATCCTCTGCTGCTTTTTGAAAAAATATTTCAGTGCCGTGAAAAATGCTCATGAAATGACATTAAGTGAGCAACAGATTTATAATTAATATATAACATGTTACATCTTCGTTTAAAAAAACGGGGTGGGGGACAGGCGGGGGAGACATGGGGCAGAAGAGAGATACCTCAGTTGCTTCTGAGGAACCTGCTGGGATGATGAATCATTTTCTACACTCTTCTGTGTTTTCCAAGCTCTCCTTAATGGGCAGCTATTTCCTTGATAATTAGGAATATTCTGTATTTGAAACCGGGTGCATTTTGATGGCAGGGAGTTACTGTGAAATTGAGCAACCAGAAGGCATAATGCAGAATGCACACAGAGCCTCCCCTCACTGCTGCAAGCCTCCACCTGTCAGCCTCTGTTTCTTGCTACCACCCTTCGGACGGCACGGCCCAGCGATGGGGCCGAACCCTGCACAAGCCCGGCCTCAATCTCCAGCCCTCACTCCCGAAGTCTGGGAAAGCAAAGGAGGCCCCTCTTTCCCTACCTACCATGCGGACTGCTTCCCCTGCACGGCATCTAGAGGAAAGGAGAACTATCCGTCCCCCACTCGCCCAGCAGGGACCTTGCTGGGCCACTTTCAGGGGATGCCGCAGGGGTTTGGGTAGGGGAGGTGGCAGCTGGTGCGCCGGGCTCCTGGAAGGAACAGGAGGGTGCTCTGCTGTTGGCAGCTCGCCCGTGGCGGTCCTCCCTCCACCCAGAGGCAGTGTCGGGGCCGAAGGGGACCAGACAGATGGACACGGACCCCACAGCTGTCAGCCAAGGGAAGAGGCCTCCTGGTTCTCATTTAGGGGAAATTAGCCATCAACACCCTCGTCTCTTCGGGTGTGAACTTTAAATAAGATGTTCCAGCTGAAGTGGGGAGAGGAAGCTATTTTGCGGTGACTGGGAAGAGAATAATAACTGTGGAGGATGTTTGCCTCGCCAGAACACCAGCTCTGGGAGCCAGCTTCATGCAAGTTGAGACAGAGACCAAGGAAGCGAGCCCAGAGGAGGCTAGCTGCAGGCAGCTACCTTCCCACCGCCCGATGGAGCTGAGGTTTGGGCAGCCTGCTTCCAACCTGTGTGATGGGTCCTGCTTGGACTGGGTGTGTGCACTTCTGAGCGCCCAGAGGGCCAAGTTCATGGCAACAGGAGAGATGAGGAATCCGTGCGGGTCTGCTCATGAAGCCAGTCCTATGGTATGTGGACCCCGCTGGGCTGAGCCTCCTCCTTCCCGGGCCCCCAAAGGGAGGTAGCATCTGAAATCCCCCACCCTAGCCGAGAATGGCTGGAGTTTTGTCAAATTGCTTTGGTCAACAGGAATGAACCCAGTGCCTTGCATCTTGCTCAGAGGTGCTGATGTGCTTCATTGGGGGGGTATTCTGCCTGAAGAAAATTCAGGGAAAGAAGAGGATTGGGAAGGATGAGAGTTGGGGGAGGAGTATTAACTAAGGCTGACTGAGCTCCCCTCATCCTCCAGACTGAAATTCCGGTGGGCAGAGCTCAGGCCTGGCAAAGAGGAGCTCAGCGAACAGGAACCCCGCCCTCTGACCCCTACCTCTTCCCTAACTGCCCTCAACAACACTGCTGTACCCATGTGACCAGGGAGAAACCAGATTCAGAGAGGCTGCGCCCATCACCCAAGGTCACCAAGCGATGGAATGCTTCAAGTCCATTACCTGACGTAACCCAGGTGTTGGTCAAGGTCATGAGTTTCCGCAGGAATTCAAAGGCTACGCGGGACCAAAATGCAGGTTTGAAGCTGTCTTCACGAGCCTCAGACAGACGTGTCCCTGTGAGGCTGTGTCGAGTGTGGCCCACTGAGGCAAGGCAGTCGGGTGGAAACCATAGTCCCCGGGAGGCTCCCCTTGGCTTAGGAAGCCTAAAAGGGAATGGGTTGGGGTGAGGTGTTGGCACATGACCAACCTCATCTTTAGTGCTGAAAACAACGGGTCTGCTTTGGAATTAAATAGCAGACATCAGCCAGGAGAAGTGTAAGAGTTGGGAGTACAGTTGGTCTTACAGCTTTGAAGGATTTTTAATTTGGTAAGACTCACTTCGCAGGATAAGAAACTGAAACCCATCTCTTTCCTTTGAGACTTGAGAACAGAAGGGCCAGCCAACAGCCCCTGGGCTCTGCCCTCTCCCTAAGCTTTGCGGTGCAGGAAATTCCAGAATTCCAGAATAAAGTGCTGCTTCTCTCTGGGGAGGTTTGCCAAGGGCTTTGCCCTAATGTGTTAACAGTTAAGGGCTGAGAACACACAACATCTCCTGTAATTCCTTGCATTTGATGGAAGGTAATGCCCTGACCAGGGATCCCTTGGCAGGGGGTGCGAGTGGGGGTTGGCTATCTTTTCATGTTGCTCCCAATCACGACCCTGGCTTGGCTTCCAAATAAAGCCGGCTGCCAGCGCTTTTAAAGAAAGTTCCATGATTCAACACATTCACATCTGAAGGCTCAATGGCACACAGGCCGGGAAGAAAGAGGGCCTTCAGCCCCCGTTCATTTAAAAATGGCTGTTCTGTTTCCGGAGGGCAGGAACAAAGGAGGAAATCACTGTGTGAGGATGGGGGAGGCACGTGCCCGCAAACAAGACCATCTGGTCCCATTAGCTCGTGTGCCCTCTGAACTGTGCCCCGTGGACCGAGGCACAGCTGCCTTGGCTGATGTGTGAGCAACTCCAGGCCTCGGCCGTCTCCCCCATGCCCCGGGCTTCCAGTGGGACATCAGAGGCGTGAGCAATACGGTTGAGACGGGTCTCTTCAGCCTACCTCCACCTGCCCTCTGCCCTTCCAATCGAGAACGTGGAGCACGGGAAGGAGTGGGGGGGGGGGTCCTGCTTGGTGGAGGTCTTCGCTGAGACGACGGGGAGGGGCCCTGGTAGGGCCTCTGCTGCCACCCAGGCTCTACCTGGGTGATGGTAGGAGGGGCAGAAACAGCAAAGGTGGGCAGGGGTGAAGACCTCGCTGTCCAAAGCCCGGCCCTTGGGGCAGCAGCATGGGCATCCCCTGGGAGTTTGCTAGGAATGCAGAATCTCCACCCCAGCCCTACTGACTCAGTATCCACAGTTGAACAAGGCCCCCAGGCAATTCCTATGCACCTTAAAATTTGAGAGGCTTTTGTAGAGCACCGTTGTTCCATCCTGGGAGATTTTGCCCCCTCGGATGACACTTGTCAATGTCTGGGGACATTTTTGGTCATCACAACTTGGGGGGGGATGCCCTGGGGAGAGTCCAGAGAGGTTGACAAATATTCTGACAATGCACAAGAGTAGCCTCGTGACAACAAAAAATTAGCCAGTCCAAAATGTCAATAATGTTGAGGAACCCTGGGGTAGGGAGTTCTCTCACGAAAGGAAAATTCACAGGGGTCTGTACCCCTTTCCCTGTCTTCCTCAGAGTTCACCTGAAATTATGACTTAAACGTAAATTTATATAACAGGCCCAGGACAACTCTATAAACAGATGTCTCCTTCCAGCATTTAGTCCCAGAAGGCAGGAATGACAACCTGCATTTCAAAGCGACATTAAAATCTAAATTATGAACAGATAAATGATCTTCCCTCCATTGCTCAAATCAACTGTTTTTTTCCCTTGTGTTCATCATGGTACCCTCGGAGTACACCAGGACGGTGCGTGGGTCCCCGTGGCTGGGGGTAGACCCATCGCATGTTTTTTCCTTCAGCTGGAGACAGATGGCATTGAACTCGGCGTATGGATCATCTAAGTCCACACACTTGCCTACCTGTTCGGTTGGAGTGACCCAACAATGGTTTAAGCCTACAAAGCCAATGTTCTGTCACAGGTGGTGAAGACCCTTTCCAGGGTCATATTCTGGAGAAACCAACCCAAGGTCTTCACCGGATACCTAAATCAGTCATTAAGTCTTACTGATTCTTCCTTCCTCTTTTTTTTTTTTTTTTAAGATTTTATTTTTAAAGTAATCTCCATACCCAACGTGGGGCTCGAACTTAAAACCCCGAGATCAAGAGTCACAGGCTCCACTGACTGAGCCAGCCAGGCACCCCCCTGATTCTTCCTTCTTATATCTCAAATCTCTCCCCTCCTCCCTATTTACTAGACCATTAAAATACTATGCCTACTTTTTTTCCAGTTTTTAAGTCTACCCTATCCTTATTCAACCATCATTCAGGGACTTTAATGGCATATAAACCTGGCCATGTCATTCCTTGCTCAAGATTCCTTAATGGTTTGCTACTGAGTAAAGGCTCAATGCCCAACTCCTTAGCAGAAAACAAAATACCCTGCCTTCATCCTGTCGTGCTTATCTTTGAATATCCAAAGACCAAAGTGATGTGTAGGTCCCTGAAAACAATGATCTTGGATACCTCTACATATTGTTACATGCTGTTTCTTTTTCCTAGGACACTAGGTTGTCAAAGTACCTACTGAGTAAAATCCTCCTGCTTCTTCAAGTTTCAACTCAAGCATCACCTCCTCTGAGAAACCTACTCTGATCTTCCCAGCAGATAGAATTCCATCTCTTTTATCATTTTTAAATCAGGTCTCCCTCACAGCAGGGATCAAGTCTTATTAGTTGTTTTGTCTGTATGTCTCTATTTCCATTAGACCTTGAGCTCCATGAAGCCAAGAACCATATTTATTCTCTGTATCCCCATCTCTTGACACAGGACCTAATAATATTAGTGGCTCATGGGATACTTGCTGAATGAAGAAAGCATTTTAGGAAGATGAACAAGTCAGTGTCACGTGGTTTCAGAACAAAAGCACACTGAAGATCTATCTAGGACAAGGAATCAACAATGATCCATAGTTCTTTGAACCTGGAATGGTGCCACCACCACCGGGGGTTGTGCGGGAGGAGAATAAGACAAAAAGAGACATAAGTTTAAAAATAATTTGTGGGGTTTAAAAATCAGAAGCGAAAAATGACTTGAGGTTTTTGGTGGAACCTTTACATGGAGATATTATTCAGCAGGAAGTTGGAAATGTAGGGACACACCAGGGGCCAGCAGTGGATTTGAGAAGGATCTGCAAGGAGGTGAGAGTGAGTCCCAGGAGAACAGAGTAAGATTAATAAGGGAGAGAAAGAAGAACAGGCAAATGTTCAAGAAAAGAACCTTTGTGGAAATGTCATTTTAAATGACGGGACAGAGAAGAGGAAGCCCAAGGAGAGAGAGCTATTGGAAGGGTAGGCATAAAATGGAGACCATTTTATGGTCACTGGGAAATCAAGAGGACACAACTCACCACACAAAGACGGTTAACAGCTTCAAATACAGAAGAATAAATACATTAAGGACTGAAGAAAAGCCATATCATATGGTTAATTAGGTAGTCACTGGTGCTCAAAAGCGGAGCGATTTCAGAAATGGAAATATTACATTAGTGACTGTGTTATGTGAGAGACTCCAAGATGAGAACAACGCGGGCTTTGGACCACCTGTAGACATCTACAGTTTGAGCTTTTTAGCAGTGAAGCAGGTGGGGAGACCAAGTGAGCAAGATCTCAGTGCACCGAGGTTCCCAAGATGAAAGCAAAGCGAGAAATGTGCGCCTGGGGTTGTTCCAGAGAGCGCAGGACGCCTAGCGCGGGCAGGGTCCACAGCAACAGGTAACATCAGTGGTTCCTTTGGCCACTCCTTTTGCGGACAGAGTTGCCTCTTTTTTTTTAAAGAGTGATGCTGACTGAGCTTCGCCCCCATGACCAGTCCCAGCCATTTTTATGGACAACAAATTCCATAGGTTTCTCATTATCTGCTAGTGACATTAGGTTTCCTCTTTTGATAAACACTGGCATTTGGAGAAGTGAACGGTTCCTATTCACTTGATCCACGCAGCCCCTGGTTCTCCCAATTCTGAGCATGCCGTGCCCTGACCTTGGCCTTGCCAAACTGGAGGGCACCCACTTGGTGTTCCTGTCTCATTGTGGCAGCCCCCACCTCTGTGCCACCCCGTGGCTTCCCTGTTTTCCCTTCTTGATACGGGGGAACCAGAGTCACACAGAGCTTTTCAGCTGCCAGCAAATCAGTCATTAAACAACGGAAGGACATGGTTTTCCGTAGGCCACGCATTCCCATGTTGGGGAACAAAGGAAATGCCAAAGAAACAGTTAGAAGAGCAAAATACGTTTCGGCACTCTTTTGTTGGCTTCTCTTGGGTCTTGCAGGACTCCGTTTATATGTTTGAAAAGAAGGAGCAGTGCAGGGGACTGATCTCTGGGTTCATGGACCGTCTTGAGTTCTTGTCGGTTTTAACTCTCCACGCTTCATTTTTGCCTACTTCAAATCTACTGACTTGAAACCTTTCATGTGAATAATCACTCTCTCTCACTCTCTTTTTACCTCGTCCCATTCCTTCCCTGCCATCAGTAATCAAATTTAGCAGAGAGTTCAAGCTGACTGGCAGGTAGGAAACTGCTGAGGCCCGTGGAGGCATCTGGAAAGCACTGGATCTTTGTAAACAAAGCAGTTGCCTCTAGACCTAAACATCCCCCCCAGGCTGCTCAGCTCCAGGACTCAAGCCCAGGGAGACACAGCCACTGGCATTTACAGTTTCCAGAGTGTTGACCCGTAAAATCCATACCAGAAATAACTTCCATTGTTACCATGTAGATGGGGGACAAAAGCCCTCTTCAAAGGACTGTGTGCCAACCAAGCAGAGGAAACAATGCCAGATAATCTTATACTGGTGTATTGACTCCAAAACCAAGGAGGAAAAGGATTTGACTCTGAACCAAGGATTTTACTCTGAAGTCAAGGACTCTAGAGGCATCACCCTGACAGGCTACTGGTCTAAGCTACAAACTGATGAATGGTTTTCTTCCACCCCAACAAGAGCCACAATATGCACAAAAAATGGTGGACGACGAGGTGAGGCATGGTTCTACGGATGACCCAGGATGGAGAGACGTGGCAAGGGGGATGGGGTGGTGAACTGATGGGGTGGTCCCTCTAGCAAAATTATCAAGGCCAGCCAAAATTTTCTCCTTCCTTGCAAGGTGTCAACAAAAGCATCTAGCTGACGGTGTTTCCCCAGTGGCGTAAAATTAAACCAAAGGACCCCAGACCACACATGGCCTTCAGCTTGTCTGGTACCACTGGTGCAGCACCCCTTTCTTGATGACATCTCCAAGTCTTAGGTGCTACTTTGGGGGGAAGTGCACCTGTGCTTGCCTGCCCCTGGGAAAGGCTAAGCCAGATGAGTGGGAGGAGCCAAAGGATGGTCAAGGCCAATGATTTCAGTTCTGATGTTTGTTCCTATGTTTGTTCAACTCCTTTCATCGGTGTGAAGAATAAGTTCCTCACAAGGTAATTATGAGGTCTGGAAATGAGCAACCTTGATACAAACATGAAATAGATATTCTATTTTACTACTTAGGATCTCGAGTGTCAAAATACACAGCCTGCGTAGACTGCCAAATACAGGCCCCGAAGGAATTGTTTCTTTAAAGGGATAAAAGGGGAGAAAAAGCCAAAAAAAAAAAAAAAGCTGGGTCAGACATTGCTGAGTACCAACAGAATCCAAGGAATAAACCCTTCCCTCACCCATTCACACCAACAGTGCAGAGGCCCATCGGGATCACTGAGTATTTTAAGAGAAATTATATGCTTATAGTTTTATTGAATTAAATATCAGTATTAAGTAAGTATTCAATCGTTTTTAGCACAGACGAGCATTTAGCATAAATGACACTTTAGCATAAGTGTCATTAACTAACCAAGAATTGTCAAGAAGGTCTTTGAGGCCTGCTTTAATAATAGGCAAGAAATTATTTATAGTTATCATATCCCTGATCTTGTCAGTACGTGGTTACATTAATTTCTTGAGAATTGTTTATTAGCTCTTCAGGAGATATCACACCCTCGTGCTTGTTCATATAAACAAATAACTTACAAGTTCCTTTCTGGTCCCATAAATGGAGCAAAGCTAAGCTTCAGCCTAGCTCCTGCCCAGACCGTCACAAATGTCAAAATGATGGGGCCCAATTAAATGCTGTTTCACTATATGTACTCCCAACAAGAGGAGAAAAGGAGGACACATTTCTTACGGTGCTACTGTGTTTTACGGAGCCACTGCATCCTGCAAACAAAACAGAATTTTGCACCCTATTATGGATCACCAATTAGTCTAAAAAAAAAAAAAAATCCTTCTTCTTCTCAGAAGTGAGCTCTGTGTTTTGGTCTTAGAGGTTCCCATGGATCTTTCTAGATCAAGTCAGTTCATGGAAGAAGAGCATAATGGGTGGTGGAAGATGACACCCCAGGAGCACGGGGCCAGATGCAGCGCTGAGTGTCCCCTGCGGCCTGGATGAGGAGTGGTGGGGATGCAGGGGTGGGGGAGTGCTGGGGTAGGGGTGCCTGGGTGGGGGTGAGGGGGTGGTGGGAAATGAGAGCACGGGGCCAGATGCAGCACTGAGTGTCCTTTGCTGCCACCCGATCAGTGCTCTCGAGGAGAGGGTGTCCACTTTTACCTCTGGGCCCAGCGGTCCCTTCCCTGAATCCACTTCCATCTTTGCCGATAGGTTCTAGATCTCGCCTTGCCTGCCCATGCTGCTTTGATTTCCTTCACCACCTGTCCCCTCCTTTCTCCTTTACAGTCAGATTGGGATTGAGTTCCAGCTTGCAAATTACTCTCGTGTTGACCTTTGGAAAGGTCCCTTAAGATTCCTGAGCTACTGCTTCTTTATCTATGAAATGGAAGTAATAGGGTCTATCTCACAAAGTTATTGTGAATATTAAGATAACACATGTGGAATATGTCTGATTGAAGTGATTTAAGACTCACTTCCACAAACACGCAATACAGTGGCCTATAAAATTATGAAATGGAAAGAGGCCATTCGTCCCCCAAGAATAATTCATTACAACAAATGATATATATCATGTTAAGTATTCACGAGAATATCATTAGTCTATCGATTATGCCATGAATAGACTGATGAGTACCAAATGAATATATCAATTCATTATATCAAATGATATATATCCTGTCTTTCACAAATATATCATAAGTATGTCGAGTATAACATTGAGACTCAAACATTTCTGCTCATTGCATCAAATGACGAACTCATATGAGCACAAGTGACAATTATTTCATCGTAACAAAAAGAGTATTTTAGATTACAAAAGACAAGCTTAGAATGGTATATTATTTGAGGAAATTCTTTTCAGTCTCCTTCAGCTAGCTCTAGAAATACTGATTTACCACTTTGTCCCAGATGATTTTTATCTCAGATGTATTTTACTAGTTTAGTATTTTGAATACTCTGAAACAGACCCAAATTTTCAACATAAAACTAAGTCTTCAGGCAATCACTTTGCAATCTCTGAGCGCTCATTTAAAATGGTTCTTTAGATCTTAAAACAACTTCAGAGAGGCAAAACTTCTTGGATATTTATGAATATAGATGCAAAAATCCTTAATAAAATCCGGCAACATGTAAAAAGGATTGTACATAATAACCAAGTGGAATATAGCTCAGGAATGCAAGGTTGGTTTAACATCTGAAAATCAATTAATGGAACACATCATATAAACAGAAAAGGACCAAACACAAAAACAAACATAATCATCTCAGATGCAGAAAAAGCATTTGACAAAATCCAACACTCTTTGATAATAAAAACTGTTTACAAAACTATAGATAAGAGGAAATATCCTCACCTGATAAAGAACATCTATGAAAAACTCACAGCTATCATTTTATGTTATGGTGAAGGACGGAATCCTTCCCTGCTAGGATTGGAAACGAGAATAATATCACTCACAACTTCTATTGTGCTAGAGGTTCTAGCCACGACAATTAGATAAGAAAAAGAACTAAAAGGCACTCAAGACTGGAAAGGAAGGAACGAAACTCTCTCTCTTTCCAGATGCCATGATCTTTTATATACATATGTATGAAATCCACGTATGAAATCCACTAAAAAAAAACTACTAGAATAAATGAGTTCAGCAAGATTGCAGGATATAAAATCAACATACAAAAATCAATTGTATTTCTATACACTAGCAACTTTGATCTTTGGGCAAGTTATAACATTCCTGAGCCACTAAATCCTCAATCAGAAAGTAAAATAAAGGCATCCATTCTATTTATAGTAACATCAAAAATAACAAATAGAACAAAGAAATGCAAGACCTTTACCCTGAAAACTATAAGCATTATAGAAAGAAACTGAAGAACACCTAACTAAATGGAAAGACATCTCATGTTCATGGACTGGAAAATTTAATATTGTTAGGATGGCAACATTTCCCAAATCGTAGTGAGCTTGGATTAGGCACCAGCTTCTAAGATACAATACCAAAAACACAAGCAACAGAAGAAAAAGTAGATAAAACATATTTCATCGTATTTAGGAAATTTTTATATCAAAGGACAGCCTCGAAAAAGTTAAAAGACAACCCACAGATTGGGAGAAAATACTTGCAAATCCTCCACCTAATAAGGGACTCGCGTTTACGTAGAAGAGTTACATAAAAACTCTTTCAATTAAAAAAATAAAACAGCAAACCAATTAAAAAATAGACAGGATTTAAATAGATGTGTCTTCAAATAACATACACAAGTGGCCAATAAGCACCGGAAGCAATGCTTAATGTCATTACTTATTAGGAAAGTCCAACCAGATATCACTTCACACCCACTAGGATACTACATACAATCAAAAAGATGAATAGCAGGTATTGATGAGAATGTGGGGAAACTGGAACTCTCACTCCCTGCTGGTGATGCAACCACAGTGGATAGCAATCTAGCTGCTCCTAAAAATGTCACACACAGAGTGACGCTGTGACCCAGCAATTCCACTCCTACTTACACAAACAAGAGAATTGGAAAACATACATTCATGCAAAAACCCGTGCATGACTGTTCATAACAGCATCATTCATAATAGGCCAGAAGCAGAAACACTGCAAATGCCCATCAGTTGATGAGTAGACAAAAGTGCCATATATTGTTTAAAAAAAAAAATCGGCTACCCTATCTACCTGTCCCATCAATTCTGCAAAGTCAAATCCAGCATCCATTCCAAAATGGTTGCAAGGAAGGGCGCCATTTTTGATGTTATAGGGGGCAGTCCCAATGGTGGCTAGGGCTGCTAAAATTCTACCTCCTCCTACCTCCTTTTCTCCTCCATGTGAGGTTCATCACGGGCAATGGTGCACAGAGAAAGATCCTGCCTTATTAACTGGGCTTATCCCAGAAACCCCATTTCAGAATTTTACTTTCCTAAGCGGGGCTGAGACCCTGGCTTACCCCCAACAGTGGTTCCCCCACTGTGGCTCCCAGACCAGTGGCACCAGTATTACCTGGGAACATGGGAGAAATGCAAATTCTCAGGCCCACCAAGAGTCTAGGAATGAGACACTCTGGGATGGGTTCCGGTACCACCTGTTTTCACATGCCCTCCGGGGGGGGGGGGCAGTTCCTCGAGTTTGAGAACCACAATGATAGCCAAAAGCCTAGGCGGCCCGGATCTGTCAGGATCTCATAGAAGCCGGGCCAGGTCCCTGGTACAGGAAGGCAAAGAAAGTGCTTTCATCTTTATGCATGAGTCTACCGACCATTTCTTGGGCCCCATCTCACGTTTTCTTGTCCCTTGTCTTTGCTCGGCTGGAAGTGCGGGCAGCAGCAGGCTGGCTGCACACAGGTGTGTCTGGAGAGTGCCCCTCACTGCTTCCCACCACCTCTTGCCTTCTGCGCCAGGGCCCTTGCACTGCTGCTCAGCCATCCCATCACGTGCAAATTCAGAGTGAGGGCATTTAACCGCCTCTGGCTACAGGATCCAGGAGATAAATGCTCCCCAGCTCAGCATCTCAGGCGGACAATTTCAGTGCCCATGTTCTCAGCAGGATGGAGTTCCTGTTATCCGCTGTTAAAACCAGCTCAATAACCCCTGGATTAGCCTCCTCTCCTCCCGTGTTTACTTTCTCAATCCTCCACCCTTGGGATCGCACCATAAAACTGACGTCCCCGCAGGAGGCCTTGTTCCAGGCTCTGCATTCTGGGGCACCCGGGCGAAGCGACTGATCTCATAAGCATGGGCTAGAAATGCCCCGGCCATCGGACCAATCACATTCGTTTCCCGCCTCTTAGAGAGGATCAAGGACATTGAGTAGGAAGCTTACTGTGGCTTGAGAACAGAAGCTGGGAGCTCCCCCCTCCCTCTTCCAGATGCCTGCATTGGGATGATGCACGGCTTTCCGTTCCTAGCCTGCCTAAGTTATGAATTTGTCCCCCAGTTGCCATCACATACGAGATTCAGGAGGAAGACGGGCATCAGGACGAGTGTGGGGAGCTCCGGCTGTGTTAGCCTGGGTACTGCCTGCTTCACAAGCCAGCAGCACCTGGAGTCAGCTCACCTGCTCTCTGTCTTCCGCTGCACCCAGTTGTCTGGTCTGTAAAGCAAGAGGCTCGGACTAGAAGCCCCTAAAGGTCTCACCCAGCCCTGGTTCTGCTTCTGGAGAGACATGCAGTTCGCCCAGCATGAAAAATACATAGCAGACGGGTGACGTGCATCCTCACACCCAACGTCAGACAGGGGCTTGCTCTCCCTGTCCCCCACCAACACGGAGAACATTCCAGAACCAGGACCTTGCCTGTGATGCTCACAGCCAGTATGCATGACCCACTCCTGCCCAGAGCAGCCCTCGGATAAATATCTGTGCGAGTGTGAATCTTCCCATGGGGGAAAAAAATTAAAATTCCTATCGGAACACAGGTCCGACTTATAGCCTGGGTGGTGGGGTGGGGGGATTGGCTGTTTATTTGGGGGCAACCCCATAACCTGTACTCACTACTAGAAAGGTGTTACTGCTCTGCTGATGGGAAAGGAGGTTTTGGAAAAATCATCTGTGCTCTTGGGAGCATCTTTTTTCTCCCTACCCACCCCCCCCAAACCCGCCTTATAACCTGGACACCAACTAGTGGCTCCAGGTCCTTTCTTTCTCTCTGTACCTCCTGCCTGGGTTTCTACCCCTCCTCCTTCCCTTCCTTTCTTTCCTCCCTCCCTCCCTCCCTCTGTCCTCCCCCTCTCTCATCCCCTTGGTCTCAGCTTCTTCCCTCTTCTCCTTCCACCCCCCTCCCAGACTGCCTGTCTCAGAGAATTTGGGACCGTAGGTGATTTAATATTTATGTTGCTTAAGGCTGCAGCTCCCTAGATCTCGCTTTCCTGGTAGACACCTCTGCTTCTCTGGGCCCTGGAGTGGCTGCAGAACCTCTTGGAGGCTTTGGGGTCAGCAAGGAAAAAGCTCCTCCCTCCCCACCCCTGCTTCACTTCAACAGGAACATCAGCAGGGAGATCACGCAGGAGGCTTGATGAAGGGGCACCTGGGGTGGCTCAGTCGATAAAGCGTCCGACACCTGATTTCGGCTCAGGTCATGATCTCAGGGTCGTGAGATCGAGCCCTGCCTGGGACTCCGTGCTGGACGAGGAAAAAGCTTGGGATTCTCTCTCTTCCTCTCCCTCTGCCCACCCTGCCCCCTGCTTGTGCTCTCTCTCTAGGAAAAAAAAAAAATGAGCCAGAGAGACAGGATATCCTGATGCACACCAGCTTCTGGGAGGTGCTGGGGAGGGTGGGAGAGGTGCAGAGTGGGTGGGCTGCAGGAGGCTCGCAGCTCTGGGCTGCCCCACCTCTTCCCCATCATCCAGGCTGGCCCAGGACTCTCAGATCTCTTCCCCATCCTTAGGCCAAGGAGCTCAGCAGCCCCTCTGATGGTGCCCACTGCCTGCCACACAGCCCAGTTTCCTCCTCTGGGAACCCTGCACCTTGTGGGGTTCCACGCTCCTTGGGGCATGGGTGGACCGTGGAAGTTCCCTAACCCGCGCCCACCACTTCAGGGCCGACCACACTTAAAACCACACTAAGAGACGAAAAGCAGTCACTGGCTGGTCCTCAGGCAGGAATCCGCTGTCTCCCTTGGAAACCTGTATCCATGTGAGGCAGTTCTCACTTCCGGATGGGGTGAGGTGTGGGGTTCAGCATGCTGCCTCTCAAATCCATCTCCCCTTACCCTAGACTCAGTTGGCACAGAGACCCAATAATACCACCCCCAGAGGATGCACTGAATCCATTTTCAGAAAGAAGCTGTGTATAATTAATCAACAACCAAATATTTACCCGGTTGTAAATGAAATCACCAGTCCATTCTACGGGGAAGGGCACCAGGATCCCAAAACAGGGAGAAAGAAGAAGCTCAAATGCTCAAGCAGGCTGATGGCTCCGAGCACAGAGCCAGGGGGGCTCGACGAGCCAGCCGCCACCCACCCCACCAGCCGAACGCAACCACAGGAGTGAGCTCTGGGCCGGCAGACGAGAACCATCCAGCCAACCCTCAGAACTGCAAAAAATAATACAGTGTTGCTTTAATTCACTGAGTCTTGGGCTCATGTGTTACGCAGTAATGGATAATGGATACACTTCACAAATCCCCACACCATCACCCAGGCTCAGCTCATTTGTGCCCAAGTTCCCACGGTGTCATGCACATCCGATCCCTGAGCGCTCGCGTGCTCTCAACTTTTAAAATGGTGGAGGCAGCAATGAGCAAGAAGGTAAAACACAGGTACCCGGTTTCAGTACCTAATTAGCTTGACACAATTAAAACAGTAATTGGCTTTCAACAGGTCTTCCCTTTGTTTCTCCCCTGGGTCTCACTGCCGGCCCTCCTTTTGAAGTATTTCTCAGACTTTTCTGTCCTTACCTTACTAACTACCCGAGCTCCAAGTGAAATGTCTTTCCCCACCTTCTTAACCTGCAAACCCAGGGCACCTGGGTGGCGCAGTTGGTGAAGCGTCGACTCTTGATTTCAGCTCAGCTCATGATCTCAGGGTTGTGGGACTGAGCTCCACATCGGGCTCCGTGCTCAGCCCAAAGTCTGCTGGAGAACCTCTCTCTTCCTCTCCCCTCCCACCCATGCACGAGTCTGCTCTCCCCCCACCCCCCGCAAAAAAAAAAAAAAAAAAAAAACTTTGAGCCCAGGTTGCAAATCCACACCCCCAGGTCAGAACTATTCTCTCTCCAAGGCCAATGAATACCAAAAAAGGAAATCCTTCCCTCGGCTGGGCTCCCACTGGTTGGATCTTTCTGCCTCCGCTCACACCTGAACCCTTAACCTCTGTAGGGAGGGAAGGGGAGAGGTTAGAGTCAAGCAGAAAACCCTTCTAGATGGAGCATGCGAAGGCAGCCCTTATGCTTTTTTTTATCCTGCTTTAGGCTGAGCAGAATAATCCTATTTCATTCTGTTTAACTCTCCAGAGCGCTGCTAATTTTCACAGTTATCCCTCGAAAACTTTACTATACGTACGAACGAAAAAAGTTTTATAGAAGAGTAGAAATCACAGACCCCCAACAAGGGGGTGAAAAACTCACAAGCCTATCGCTTTGAGATAACTATAGTAAATGTTTGGGGATGCCTATTTCAGATCTTTTACTCACATTTAAATAATTACGGTGAAAACAATGCAATCGTGGCACATATACTAATTTTTAATTTGCTTATTTCATTCATTATATTAGGAAACAGACCTTCATGTCAACACATACATGTTGACAACATATTTAATGGGACCTGGGGGCAACTTCATGCCCCACTGCTTTCCACCGTCTGGATGAACCACACACACCTGTTCTTTTTCTTTTTACACAAATCCCCTATCATTGGGTATCTAGATTATCTGTGTTTTTCTGTGATTGTCTGTTGTTATCTGTGATCATCTGGGCATCTATATATGTTTTGTTGTCTTTTTTTTCTAGTATTTTAAATAGCATTCTAGGTAACACACATGGATGTTTGTACTTTTATGTACATCATTCAATTAATTTAATAATCCCTATCGTTGTACATTTAGATTATTCCCAGCTTTTTGGTAATTTAGTCAGCGCATCTTTTTCATGCATCTTTGCAGTTTCAGTACGAATTAGTGAGGGAGCAAGACTGGTGTTGTCTGTTATAATTCAAAGTCACCTTGAACCACGCATCACAAGATGGCCAATTAAGAGGCAGGTAAGTCTCCTGTTAGAAGCCTTCTGGTACTAAGGGGACTTGCTTGGCAGCCCATGGCTCTAGGATACGGATTCTGGGTTGCCTTCCATTAGTAGATGCTCCCTGGCCCATCACTTTGGGGCCAGAGGTCCAAACCGTTATGTAGCTGAGAGGAGCAGGGAGAGAGAGTGGTACCCCAGTAGCATCCTCACAGCAGAGGGATGCTGAGCCCCCACCTAGTCTGTGTACCGCTGCCGAACACCATGTTTTTGTGTGCTCCCCCCACTGCTGAAGACCTTATCCAAACCAGATGGGAGTCCAGAAGACTCTTCCCCAACAATCTATCTTTCTACACTGTTCCTACAAGCGCACCCTGATGCAGCCCCTGATCACTACTTCTCGGACCACTGCGACGGTCCCTGACGGGACCTGCACCAGCCATCACTCCTCCTCTAAGACTTCCCAAAGCTCAGAACCTGTGCACCCCCCCCAACCCCGCACAATCAGCAGCGACGGTAATGTGGGTAAGCGGGCACTGTCCAAGGCACAAATGAAGAAACAGCTGACCCACCATGATTATAGGTTAGGTAGTTTACAAGGGGCTAGGGGGGACAAAGATGAAGCAGGTATGGCCCCTCGTCCTACTGTAGGGACTCACACCCAAGGGGCAAAGACAGGCGAACCAGCAGTATAGACAGGTGGCCAGGTGGGCCACGTAGGAATGGGGTGGGAAGGAGTCCAGGGTTGCCTTGCTGCACCCAACCAAAGCCAGCCCAGAGCTGAGAACCTATGAGCCGATGCTCAAAGGAAAAGGTGTGTGTCAGAGGGACAAAAGTGGTCCAGTCCCTGCCTCTTTGTGCCTCGATGGAGAAGGCAGATTCCCAGGAGGAGGTCTGGATCTTGGTGGCTGATGCTAACAACCCACCACACTGCATCCCCAGGCCCCGTGGTCTCGGCACAGCAGCTGTGACGGGCAGTTCTCTGCAAACTGCCAGCCTCCCGTGTCAAGGGTGCCAGGCGTCTCTCTGCCTTCCTGCCTCAGGGTTTTGCACAAAAGGGTGCAACCCATAAGTACAGGGAACTGATGCACCGGGGTGCCAGGAGCAGGTAGCCAGTCCCCCATCTCCCAGTGGGAGGCACATTCCACGTGGTGCTGCGGAGGGTCCCCTGGGACTGAATCCCAATTGCCCACAGATAACCAGCTGGTGCATGCATCCCGCGACCGGCTTTCCCTGCTGCACATGCCCTCACTTCTGCCCCCAAGCCCCCTCCCAGGTAAACCACCTGTAGCCAAGTCCTTGGGTCAGACTCCACCTCGGGGAAAACCCAAAGCAAGACACAGTCCGATACTCTCTGTGATTCTGGGGTCCTACGGAAGATTTGGGGCTCTGTCTCAGGTTGAGGAAGCCCAAGGGGAATGAGTAAATGAGTCTGTGTGGGGTTTAAGTTTGGCTCATCCTGGCCCAAATTCACACATCTCTCATCTGAGCTCCCACAGACTCAGGCCCCACTTGAACTTGAATCCTAGCATGTTCTCACCACCTCTGCGCTGCCTGCCCTGGAGGAAGCCTTCTGATGCTGGAGCAGCTCCCACACAGATCTGCTTAATGACTTTCTGGAAGAAATCAGAGGTGACACGAACACTGTAGAGTATCACAATGTGCCAGCTCCGAATCCCAGCGCCCTGGGCGACCGGGGAAGGACAGGACAGATGGCAAATGTCAAGCCTTTAATTGCAGGAGGCTCCTCGGAGAGGGGCAGGGAAGGGCTGTGCCCCGGGCTCACTTCCTGTCTCACCCCTGATGGAATGGAGGGCAGAAGGGGGCGTCATGACGTCTCCCCTGTCCCCTCCTCATCGGCCTCCTCGGGACCCAGGTGCGTGATGCGCAGATGCCTCATCGGAGTGAGTGTGGACATCATGGGCTGGGAGGTGAGGAGCTGCAGGATGGGCCCCATGAGCTCAGTTTTGGGGCCTCAGCAGAGCGTCCACTCTGGGCCATGTTGCTGAGAAGCGTATACACCTCTCACCGTGCTGCCCCTTAAGCTCCCCAGTCCCCCTCGCTTCCCCCACATCCACATCAAGCTTATTTAGGCAAAAAAGGTACATAAAGACTAGAGCCATAAAATGGAGAAACTCACGGAATTAGCTAACTTTTCCTGGCACTCACTGGTTTTATAAGGTGCCGTCTGCAAACCTCATTTGAACTTCCAAGTGATGCCGTCTTGTAAACACCATCCTGATGACCCCCTCCCCCAATCTACCAGTAAGGAAAAATGAAGCTCAGAGAGGTTCCAAGACACACTCAAGTCACCCACCCCATCAGTGAGTGCTGATGCCAGAGAGGGCACCCGAGTCTGCCGCTCTCCCTCTACGCTCACTGGAACCTCAGGCACCTGAGCATTTGCCGGGAAGATTCCATCTCCTTGGGTGGGAAGTGTGTGGAGACTCTAGGTCTCAGGCACAAGGACCTCTGCTGCGGAGCTGCTTGGGGAGTCTGGGGGGGAAGGGATGGTGGTGGATTTTCTGCCCCTGGAGCCTCATTACCTCTCGCCCCGGCTTCAGAGGTCCTGGCCCCCTGCTGAGATGCCCCAGCACCAAGGCTCCCCCCTGCTCTGCTCCTGCCACAAGTCCCTGTGGTCAAGCAGGAAGAAGGACCATTCTCACCCATCCACGTATCTGTTCACCTGTTCACCCCACACCTGTGCGTTGGCGTCCCCATGCTGTCGGCACTTTGCGAGGCTCTAGAGTAGAAACCGACGGACCCGCGACACAGGATGGGTGTTCTTCAGGGGACTCTGCTCCCCACGTGGCTCAGTGCCGGGAAGATGACCGACTGCCCTGGGAGTCTGATGCAGACAACGACTCTCAGGTCCCGGGGCTGAGGCTGAGGCTCACGCACTCTCCACGTGCCGTTTTCACTCGCAACACTTCCACCACCAAGTGTGTGGGTTTTGCACACAAAGCAATTCTCCCCTTCTCTGTGGACCCCAGCGGGGTGTCCTGTGAGTCACTTCCATTCTGACAGCGTCTACCTAGAGGTGGCACCAGACCCCACAGGCTAAGGGCTCAGTCCCCCCAGACGGCCCCCCTTCAGATGCAGCCATCACAAGCCCTGGGCCTCCCGTATTCCTGACAGTGGGCTGGCAAACTACTTAGGCGCAGCTGAAGCGAAGACACGTATAGGTCAAGGTATGGGAGCGTGAACATGTGCAGAGCCTCCATGCCCTCTCTGGGCACACGACCCCTCCAGCACCTCGATGTGTTCGCCAAGCCAGAAGCTCTCTGAATCCCGTTGTTTTGATGGAGATCTCCTCACAGAGTTGTGACAGATGAAATCACTGGTCACTGGTGACTGGACTCAACCTCCAGCCCCTCTCCCCTCCATGGGAGTTGGGGAGGTGCTAGGAAGCAAAAGTTCTAAGCTTCTAATCAAGTCTTGGTCGTTCTGGTGCCCGGCTCCCCTTCTGAGCTCCGTAGGGGGCCACCAAGAGTCACCTCCTTAAAACAAAAGATGTTCTATCATCTCTAACACTCAGGAATAGAAGCCTTAGCCACTCTGGGTCAGGCCCCAGGGATGGACCGAACACATAGCTCTTAGTAGGCCACGCTCTGCAACCCTCTGGCACTCCCGGGTCCCCTCTGTGGGTGCAGCAGGGGAACCCCTCCATCCCGCCCTCTTGAACATCGCGGCATGGGGCAGGGATGGACAATCCTTACAATGCAGGACCTGTCCCTAGTCCTCAAGCAGCACCATGAGGGCACCGCTACTGATGTGCTCCCAGCAGCCCCTGTTCATGCCATCCCCTCTTCAGTTCACTCAAGCTCCTGCTGATCGCCATCTTGCCACAGGGAATGCTCCTGGGCCCGGCCTTGGCTGCAGCCACCACCTGAGAGACAATGAAACCAAAACACCATGGCACGCTGAGAGCCAGGGTTTGGACAGGCTTCCCACGGAAGGTCACATGATGAGCCATTCCATCAAATTCCACCGCTCACTCATTCCCGATTTGTCTCTAAAGCAATCCAAGCGTGCTGACCACCAATCTGAAAGCGCCACGTAGCCCTGAGTGTACATAATTATCGACTTTAGTTTAAAGTGCTCCGAACCTAGAGGAGGGGGCTCCCAGCAGAATTCCGTGATTCTGTGATTCCGTGGCACCCAGTCGGCACAAAAGGGAGTATACCAAAGGCCACAGAGGACAGGCCTGTGTCTCCCTGCTTCCATCCCATGTGGCCCATGTCCAACCCACACCATGGGAGCCAGGAGGGGCTAGATCTGGGTTCAGTGTTTAACTGACCAAGAACAAAGGAGGCTTTTCAAAAAGTTTGGGCCAGGGGCGGGGGTGGTCCAGAGATCTGAGCTAAGCAATGATTACAGTGCATGTTTATTCCAAAGCTTCCAGTTAAAGAATTCACCATTTTATCCAAAGGGACGGACAAAGAGCAAGTTGTCCCCAGTCTCTGGTGCCCGGCATGGCAGAGAACTGGTGTCAGACCAGGGGAAGCCCAGAGAGGACTCAGCCAGCTGGGGGTGGAGCTGGGGGATGGGGGGGCGGAAATGTGTCATTGTTTCCCCATTTTTTTTTTCCAGCCCCAGCTCTTCTGTCTCTTGGTGCCAAAGAGACGGGTCACGTTCCAATTAGGATGTTCACTTGTCTTCACTTTTCAAGAGAAGGGTGAGGACCGTGGTGTTTGGGTAATTGAATCCATAAGTCTTGTGGTTGTAAGTGTGTAGGCGAGTGTATGCGGGAGAGAAAGGTGGGGGGGGGGGGACAGAGGAGGGAAAGGAAGGCGGCAAGTAAGATGGATGGGGGCTGGGAGATCAACAGAAGACTGGAGGGAGGGGAATGTGGCTGAGGCCAGACTGGTAGCGTGGCTGTGAATGAAAGAGACCAGATGGGGGGAGGCAGCCACTAAGGGCAGGGGTGCATGCTCGCAGAGCTCGGAGGGCAGGGGGGAGGGGTGCAGGGCTGACCAGAGACTGCAGGTCTGTGTATATGAGAAACAACTGGAAGGAGACAAGGGCAGGCATCGGGAAGTGCCCCCAAAGGCTGTGCGCGCTCTGATCAGTGCATCTGGTTCAACGCACGCCATCTGTTGTAACCGTATATACTATTTGTTCTCATTTAAAAAGTAATACGTGGTCACTAGACATGGGAATCCATAGAGAACCTGAGGAGGACATGGCCCGTAGACCTACCTCTCCAGAACAAAAGCAGCAGGCTTGGCATTTGTGTTTATAAAGCTTAGTTGTAAACGCCACTTAACTGGGCTTCTGAATTTGGGGGTGAAATTGACCTGAAATAATGTACCTTAAGCCTTTTGGCAAAAGGCCCAAAACTGGGGTCCGGTGGCAGGTGGTGCTGCGGCGTATGCTGACTTTTTTGGCCCGGACTCTTCCGAGGAAGAAGCTCTTCCAAAGGAATTTCTGATAATTCAGTTAGAGAGTCGGCTGCACAAAGAGGGGTGATCATGGATTAGGAAGCCCCTCGCTTTGAAGCTTCACCCCGACGCCCCCGTCCAGCCCAAGCGAGGGCTCCTGCGCAGGTGTCTGTCCTCCAGACCTCTGGACGGGAGCGTGTCATCCCCCCCCTCAGCACCGCCCGCCAGCTCTTATAAGCAGAACTTCCAACTTGTGCCCCTACCTTCAGTGATCCCTTGGTTCGCTAGAGCCTCAGACTTACTCTTTTCCAAGACAGAGTCTATCCAAGGATGACTTTACGTTGTCTCTATAGAAGAAAGATGTTTTGTCTGGGTACAAAGTTCCTGGCTCACAAACTCAGGACCCTGGGGCACGTCTTCCCCTTGGTGCCAGGCAGAAGAGCACGCCAGCCCAAATGTCATTACTTTGGACATATAATAATTTTTAAGTTATCTTAAATGACTAGATGCTTACTGAATGTTTAAACTTTGTTTGTACACTCCCGAAATCTGGCAAGTTGCTCTGGGCACGGTTTTATTTTTTTTTCCTTTCGTTTTTGTCTGTAATGAGAAGCATCCTGTTCACACAGACCCTGGGAGGAAACCCAGGGAGGGTGATGTATTTGCATCTGCGATTCCTACTTCTCAAAACTGTCGTGAAATCACTGTAGGAACAGTGCTAATTCCTGCTTCTTCTCTGTTTTGTTGTTTGGGTGTTTTTTGTTTTTTTTCTCCTATCTATAATTTCTCTCTTTCTCCCTCTCCCTCCCTCTCTGATCTCTAGCATTACCCACAGAATTTTCAGAAAACTTCTCGATCCTCATTACTGACAGATTTTCCTTTTTCTCTTTATCATTCTCATTCATTCGTTCGTTCATTCATTCATTCATTTTTAATTCCAGTATAGTTAACATACAGCGTTACGTTACTTTCAAGGGTACAACAGAGTGATTCGACACTTCCATACATCACCCTGTGCTCATCATGGTAAGTGCGCTCCTGAATCCCCATCATCTGTTTCCCCCACCCCCCACCCACCTCCCCTCTGGTGACCATCAGTGTGTTCTCTGTAATTAAGAGAACGTTTCTTGGTTTGTCTCTCTCTGTTGCTCACTCGTATTTTTTTTTCCCTTTGCTCGTTTGCTTTTGTCTCTTAAATTCCACGTGTGAGTGAAATCGTATGGTACTTGTCTTTCTCGGACTGACTTCACTTAGCATAATACACTCTAGCTTCATCCATGTTTGGCCAGATTTTTCCTGATGCTGGTTCTCCTCTACCAGTGCTGGTCACTTGTCCAGCACAGATGGAACTCATGTGAGGCTTTCATGTGCATAGAACCCCCACCTTAGGGAGCCACCCCAGCCTCCTTCCATGAAGTTCTGCATGGTCCAGGTGGTTTCTCTTGCCAGAGAGGCAGCCCCCTGACCAGTCGGACCAATCTCACCAATCAGAGGCCCCCCGCCCCCCTGAAACTAGTTTAGATACAGGCCAATCCAAGACAGGCCAACCGGGATTTCAACCAGAATCCTGGAGCCTTTGCTGGAAACATGAGGAGCATCTTCACTCTCTTCCGGGATGTGAAGCTGTAAGGATTATGCATTTGGGAGTTGCTAGGGGTCATATTCCACCCAAGGCAACAGTCCAGCCAAGAATTAAGGAAAAGGCAAACAGA